>NW_028243856.1:0-209239 GCF_964263255.1 Lissotriton vulgaris | reverse complement strand
AGTGGAGCAGAGTAAGCGTGGGCGGAAAATCCGTTCCGCTCGCGGATTTTGCGGATTTTCGGGAAATCCGCAATCCGCGAGATTTGCGGATTTCCCGCAAAATCCGCAAATTCGCACGCAGCGGATTTTTTTGGCGGCGCGCGGCGTTGGTGATACAATTTTTGCGGCGCGCGGCGTTTATCATCGTTTGCCGAGTTGTTTTTTTCGATAGTTTGCGAGTGCTGCGCCATTTTGGATCTTGCTGTGTGATCCCGCGGGAATTGGCGAGCGCGATTACGTCATCGCGGCTTGCCAGCGAGAGTTTGTCAACGCGAGTACGGCGAGATCACGTCTCGCGGTACTTCGCAAATTGCGAGATTTGAGATGCGGCGCGCGAAAATATAAATTTGCAATTCTGCACAAGAAATCCACCAGCAAGCAGCATAAACCTTCTAGAAATGATGATTTTTATGTGAATAACTCCTTAGTTTGACATTTGCCTGCACTTTTTTAGCGAGGAGTCCATTTTGGGGAGGGGGGCAGGGGGGTGGGAGGAAGGAAGTGCCCCATAGTCTTCAACTTCCTGTTCCTGTTCAGCAGGCTCCTCCCAGTGCTTTGTCCATCTCCTGGTCACTTTTCATTCGGATGTGGACCTGGAAGGATTACCTTTTGTGGATGCTGCTGGATCTTTGGATTTGAGGCCTTTTTGACTTTCTTTGGATCACTGTTGGATTAGAAATTTTACAAGTAAGTTTGTTTGGGGCATTACAGTTGCTGCAACTAAAATTTTGGGATTTTCGATTTTTTTGCTGTTTTGGGGCCTTTTCCCAGGGGTACTCAGTGGTGGGTGGACTGATTCTTTCTGTGGGTTGTCTTGAATTTAAACATCATGGAGGCCATAGATGAATTGGGATTGTGCTGATTTTTCTGTGTTTTTCGATTTTTTTTTTTTGTAAAATTTTGTGTTTTTCGATTTTTGACCTGTTGTTGGGGCCTTGACCAGGGGTAGTGAGTGGTGCATGGGGCCTAGTCTTTCTGTGGGCTGTCTTGAATTTAAACATCATGGATGGAATGGGATTGTGCAGATTTTGCAGTGTTTTTCGATTTTTGGGGGTGTTCATGGGGAGGGACATGCCATGTGGCTGGTGGCCATTTTGAGTGCAGCTACAGGCACTTGCCATGTGCTGGCAGGCAAGTGGCCATTTTGAATGCAGGCTTTGTTGTTAGGCCTCCAACCATTTTGCCTACTTTTCAACCTTTATTTATGCCAGGGGTAGTGAGTCTTGCATGGGCCTAGTATTTCTGTGGGTTGTCTTGAATTTAAACATCATGGAGGCCATAGATGAATTGGGATTGTGCTGATTTTTCTGTGTTTTTCGATTTTTTTTTTTTGTAAAATTTTGTGTTTTTCGATTTTTGACCTGTTGTTGGGGCCTTGACCAGGGGTAGTGAGTGGTGCATGGGGCCTAGTCTTTCTGTGGGCTGTCTTGAATTTAAACATCATGGATGGAATGGGATTGTGCTGATTTTGCAGTGTTTTTCGATTTTTGGGGGTGTTCATGGGGAGGGACATGCCATGTGGCTGGTGGCCATTTTGAGTGCAGCTACAGGCACTTGCCATGTGCTGGCAGGCAAGTGGCCATTTTGAATGCAGGCTTTGTTGTTAGGCCTCCAACCATTTTGCCTACTTTTCAACCTTTATTTATGCCAGGGGTAGTGAGTCTTGCATGGGCCTAGTATTTCTGTGGGTTGTCTTGAATTTAAACATCATGGAGGCCATAGATGAATTGGGATTGTGCTGATTTTTCTGTGTTTTTCGATTTTTTTTTTTTGTAAAATTTTGTGTTTTTCGATTTTTGACCTGTTGTTGGGGCCTTGACCAGGGGTAGTGAGTGGTGCATGGGGCCTAGTCTTTCTGTGGGCTGTCTTGAATTTAAACATCATGGATGGAATGGGATTGTGCTGATTTTGCAGTGTTTTTCGATTTTTGGGGGTGTTCATGGGGAGGGACATGCCATGTGGCTGGTGGCCATTTTGAGTGCAGCTACAGGCACTGGCCATGTGCTGGCAGGCAAGTGGCCATTTTGAATGCAGGCTTTGTTGTTAGGCCTCCAACCATTTTGCCTACTTTTCAACCTTTATTTATGCCAGGGGTAGTGAGTCTTGCATGGGCCTAGTATTTCTGTGGGTTGTCTTGAATTTAAACATCATGGAGGCCATAGATGAATTGGGATTGTGCTGATTTTTCTGTGTTTTTCGATTTTTTTTTTTGTAAAATTTTGTGTTTTTCGATTTTTGACCTGTTGTTGGGGCCTTGACCAGGGGTAGTGAGTGGTGCATGGGGCCTAGTCTTTCTGTGGGCTGTCTTGAATTTAAACATCATGGATGGAATGGGATTGTGCTGATTTTGCAGTGTTTTTCGATTTTTGGGGGTGTTCATGGGGAGGGACATGCCATGTGGCTGGTGGCCATTTTGAGTGCAGCTACAGGCACTGGCCATGTGCTGGCAGGCAAGTGGCCATTTTGAATGCAGGCTTTGTTGTTAGGCCTCCAACCATTTTCCCTACTTTTCAACCTTTATTTATGCCAGGGGTAGTGAGTCTTGCATGGGCCTAGTATTTCTGTGGGTTGTCTTGAATTTAAACATCATGGAGGCCATAGATGAATTGGGATTGTGCTGATTTTTCTGTGTTTTTCGATTTTTTTTTTTTGTACAATTTTGTGTTTTTCGATTTTTGACCTGTTGTTGGGGCCTTGACCAGGGGTAGTGAGTGGTGCATGGGGCCTAGTCTTTCTGTGGGCTGTCTTGAATTTAAACATCATGGATGGAATGGGATTGTGCTGATTTTGCAGTGTTTTTCGATTTTTGGGGGTGTTCATGGGGAGGGACATGCCATGTGGCTGGTGGCCATTTTGAGTGCAGCTACAGGCACTGGCCATGTGCTGGCAGGCAAGTGGCCATTTTGAATGCAGGCTTTGTTGTTAGGCCTCCAACCATTTTGCCTACTTTTCAACCTTTATTTATGCCAGGGGTAGTGAGTCTTGCATGGGCCTAGTATTTCTGTGGGTTGTCTTGAATTTAAACATCATGGAGGCCATAGATGAATTGGGATTGTGCTGATTTTTCTGTGTTTTTCGATTTTTTTTTGTGTAAAATTTTGTGTTTTTCGATTTTTGACCTGTTGTTGGGGCCTTGACCAGGGGTAGTGAGTGGTGCATGGGGCCTAGTCTTTCTGTGGGCTGTCTTGAATTTAAACATCATGGATGGAATGGGATTGTGCTGATTTTGCAGTGTTTTTCGATTTTTGGGGGTGTTCATGGGGAGGGACATGCCATGTGGCTGGTGGCCATTTTGAGTGCAGCTACAGGCACTGGCCATGTGCTTGGCAGGCAAGTGGCCATTTTGAATGCAGGCTTTGTTGTTAGGCCTCCAACCATTTTGCCTACTTTTCAACCTTTATTTATGCCCAGGGGTAGTGAGTCTTGCATGGGCCTAGTCTTTCTGTGGGTTGTCTTGAATTTAAACATTATGGAGGGCATGGATGGATTGGGATTGTGCTGATTTTGCAGTGTTTTTCGATTTTTTTGTGCTCTATAACTGAACTGATGTTCCTCTGTCTTCCATTTTTTTTAGGTGCACAAGACTCAAGAGAACCACCAGTGCCAGGAAGAAGTCCTGCAGCGGTGTGTGTGTGCAGCATAACGTCACGCGACGTCACGTCTGGCCTCAGACAACTCTACAATTCGTGCAACTGCGGCCTGCTGTCTGACCTGCTCTGAAGAAGATGGCCCCAAAGAAAGTTCTCCGTAGCTCCTCTAGCAAGAAAGTTGCTAGTAAGGAGCAGAAGAAGCAAGTTACCAAGGAGGCTGGTGTGTCACCCGCCACTTTTTTTGGGAGCAAAAGAAAAAGTACGCCTGCAGCAGCAGGATCTGCTGGGGACCAACCTGAGAGCAGCACCCCTGCTCCATTGGGTTCAGTGCCTCCACCACCACGCCAACTTAAGTCAAAGCCCTTGAGTGCTTCAGAGGCAGTCAGTGTACTTCTCCAATCACCATCGACCAGTGATGTTGGCTCATCGCAAGAAAGTAGCAGCAATGTCCCTGAATCAACACAGGTTGTTGTAACTCATCTGACAAGTGTTGAACAACCACAGCCGCAACAACAACACCATGTGCAAGTACACGCCCAAGTACATGTGGAAGGAGAGGCAGCAAAAGGAGATGCGCAAGCAAAGGTGCATGGACGTTCACAAGTGCCCACAATAGTTGTTCCTCCCGAAGTAGGGGCACATTTGGAAATCGACAATGAAGCTGAGGTATCATTGGAAGCCACTCCTCCTGATGATCATTCATTGTCTTCCACATCCCTAGCAAGGAAAAGATCAAGGGGGGTGTCTACATCTTCTTCAAGCCCACCTCGTTCTGGTGCAAGTGATCTGTCTTGGGAACCACGACAACTGCGGTCTGACAGTGAGGCAGAGGCACACCATGATCTGCCACCGGTACCTAAGCGTAAAAGGAAGGTCGTCCAAAAACTCAAACCTATGGAGTGTGATGAGGCTCAACAAGAAGTGACAGATACTGCTGGTGATGAAGCCTCTCACGATGACGACGAGGCAGTCATCACAAAGGTCACTGCAGCCCCACCGGGCATGCAGCAAAGAGACATTTTGACCCTATCCCGAGAAGCTGCTGAGCGTGATGATGATGTCGGCGAGGAGGCAATGGAAATGGAATCATTAGATTTGGAGTTAAGTAGTACACCAAAACCTACCGCTTCCATATTTCTTCCTCGCAAGAAGGTACCCACCTCGTCCTCGACCTCAATTCGTGGTGGTGAAAGTGCAAAACGTACTGAAGTTCGGCAATCCACATCCTCCACTTCATCTGTCATTAGCAGCAGGACCACCACCACCAGTATCGACGCCTCCTCCGGCGGCGGCCCCCGAAGACATTTCAAGTCTCCAGTTTGGGACTTCTTTAGTGTTTGCCCAAAAAAGGAAAACGTAGCCATTTGTAGCCTTTGTAAGCTTCGATATAGTCGTGGTAAGCTTGGTTCTAACTATGGTACCGGAGGCCAGAGAGGTCATCTTGAGAGAAGGCACCCTGTCGAATGGTTTCCGCACCTAGAGGCGGTCAAGAAAGCCGGAATTGCACGTAATGAAAACGTTGATTTGTCATCTGCTGATGACGAGGAGGTAGAAGAAGACGATCCAAACACTTCACTTACACCCAGTTCCCATGTCAGCAGCACACCCCATGGGAGCCACACTAAGAGTGTGGGAGAGAGTGAGACATCAATGCGGAAAAGTTCATCAGCGAGCGTAACTGGGTCGAAGAGATCATCATCCCGTAAATCATTGGTCCAGGGCAACATTAAAAAGATGTTGTTTACAGAAGCGCAATATGAACGCAACCACCCAATGACCCGTCTGTATAACACTAAGCTGGCTAAAATGCTAGCTCTGGACCTTCTCCCTTTTTCTTTTGTCGAAGGGGTTGGTTTTCTAGAATTAGTGGCAGCGCTCTGCCCTAAATGGAAGGTTCCTAGCCGGTTCTATTTTGCCCGAGTTGCGGTTCCAGCACTACATGAAGATGTTCTGAAGGCGATTGGGGCAGCTTTGCAGAAGAGTGCTGTTCACACTATACATCTGACAACAGACATGTGGAGCAGTGGCGCAGGCGCTGATTACATGTGCATCACTGCACACTGGGTCTCTTTTTCAGGGGCTAAAGCAAAGCTAAACTCAGGTGTTGACACTAACATTGTTTTTAAAGGTGCTCGGAAACATGCAACACTAGCCATGTTTGGTTTGGAGAAACGTCACACAGCAGAAAACATTTTGGATGTCTTTAACACAAAGGTCCTTAACTGTCTGTCCCCACTAAAACGCAAGGTTGGTTATGTTTCCACGGACAATGGCTCCAATATAGTTAAGGCCATGAGGGACGGTTACTATTTCAGAGTGCCGTGTTTGGCGCACTGTATAAACCTGGTTGTCCAAAAATTCTTGGGTAATAAACTCAGTGCAGCGTCCAGTGTATTGGAGAACTGCCGAAAAATTTGCAAGCATTTCAGGCATTCTTTTAAGGCCCGCAAGCAGCTGAGGAGCATGCTATATCAATGTCAAATGCCAGTGAAAGCACTCATCCAGGAGGTGGTAACACGTTGGAACTCAACCTTCTACATGCTTGAGCGTCTGTATGAGCAGTATACGCAACTCGATCAATATTTCTTGAAAGAGGGTATAGAGGAGCTGAGGATGGGTGGGCCGCAATGGAACATAGTTGAAAGCCTAACACGCATGCTTCGTCCTTTTGAGGTCTTCACGCGTGCAGTCAGCAAGGAGGACTCTAATTTGGGAAAAGCTATCCCATTGTTGTACATGCTGGAGGACCAACTGAAGGAGGTGTGTTCTGTGTTTCGAAAAGATGACAAAAAGAAAGGCTCTTCTTTGCTTCTGGCTGAGCAATTATTAGAGCTCCTACAAGGTGATGAACGTCTTCAAAAGATCCACTCAGAACAGCATTACATTTGTGCTACTATTCTGGATCCACGCTACAAAAAGGCGCTGGCAGGCAGAGCATTCTTTTCTTTTGCTGATGAAGATGTTACAAAGTACAAACGTTGGCTAGCCTTGTCAGCCAAGAAGTTTGAAACAGAACGGCTGGAAATTGAAGGAAATGGCAGTACATCAGCAGGCCATCCCCAGTCAAAACAATCCACTTCTGCACCTGTGGCTGTGGCACAAGTGACCTCTCAGCCGTTAAAGACACCGGCAACCGCATCATCTGCACGAAAGACAGCAGAAACATTGGAGGCTGAAGAGGATTGGCTAGCTCTGCGTGGGTTTGGTTCTCAAAAGGCCAGAGGCACAGCAAGAGCTACGCAAAGTGGAGGAACCTTGGAGGAGGACCTTGAGTCGATGGTGAAGGACTATCTGAATGACTCCACAGAGGTCTATGTTAATTCTGACCCATTGGCGTATTGGCATGGGAAAAAAGAATTGTGGCCACAGCTCACCAACCTGGCTTTAAACTACTTGTCTTGCCCACTCGCAAGTGTGTCTTCTGAACGGGTTTTCAGTGCGGCTGGTGGGATTGTAACTCCCAAACGGAGCCGCCTCTCGCCCAAAAATGTGGAGAGGTTAACAATGATCAAGATGAATCAGCACCTCATACCACCAGATATAAGAGTACGAGAGAGCGTGCCGGATGAAGAGGAGGTGGCCAGCACCATAGATGAGGGAATTTCTACTCTGTCAGGTGGCACTGACCTCACCCGGGCTGAATTCGCAGAGTATGATGACGAAGCCTTATTCTTATTCCTGGACCGTGATTCCGACTTCGAGCCCTGAAAATGAGACAACGAATCAATAACTTTCTTTTTCATCCTTATTCACTTTTATTCCTGTGTGTCTGTCTTTCTTTGTTGTGCACAGTTAATATAATTCAAACTTTAATCAGATTATCACAAAGACAAGCCCATCAGCAGAACTGTCTTCACTTGTTTGCTAATTTATTTGAAGGTGCCGCAGTCTGCATTCCTCAGGTTCACAAGTTCAGAAGAACATGCTCCTCTATCCTCCTCCTCCAGACTCCTATTTCCATCAAAGCAGAGGGCTGGTTTACGCCCAATGAAGAAAGACTCAGCACTTGTGGGGGTGTTGTTCTACCTCTTTGCAGGTGAGTTGACGGGTCTGGGGCCATTGCTGGGAAGCACTAAAAGTGGTTTGTGCCAAATCCGAGGCGGAAATTTTTTTGTGTTTTTGATGACTTGCTTGCCTTTGAGGTGCTCTTAGGGGGGGTTCCGTCTGTTTGTGGGTGAGTTTCATGGTCTGAGAGCATTGCTGGGACACTCTAATCTTGATTGCATTTGCTTTTCAGGAAATCCGTCGTGCCAACCCCGACTTATGGCCTAGCTACGCAGCGCGTTTGGACCGAAGGCCCAGAAATATTGCAAGTATGAGATTTTGCTTTTGGCCTGTTTGGGGGTGTTATGCTTCTTGGCGGGTGGGTTGCCGGGTCTTGGGGCATTCCTGGGAAGGTCTAATACCGGGTAGAAGTGGTTGGGACAAAATCCAGGCCGATTTTTTTTGGGCTATTTCAGACATTTTGCTCTATGTAGCGTTTTCGGGGGCCTGTTTGGGGGGCTTGCTGGTGTTTGCGGGTGAGTTTCGTGGTCTGGGAGCACTGCTGGGACACTCTAATCTTGATTGCATTTGCTTTTCAGGAAATCCGTCGTGCCAACCCCGACTTATGGCCTAGCTACGCAGCGCGTTTGGACCGAAGGCCCAGAAATATTGCAAGTATGAGATTTTGCTTTTGGCCTGTTTGGGGGTGTTATGCTTCTTGGCGGGTGGGTTGCCGGGTCTTGGGGCATTCCTGGGAAGGTCTAATACCGGGTAGAAGTGGTTGGGACAAAATCCAGGCCGATTTTTTTTGGGCTATTTCAGACATTTTGCTCTATGTAGCGTTTTCGGGGGCCTGTTTGGGGGGCTTGCTGGTGTTTGCGGGTGAGTTTCGTGGTCTGGGAGCACTGCTGGGACACTCTAATCTTGATTGCATTTGCTTTTCAGGAAATCCGTCGTGCCAACCCCGACTTATGGCCTAGCTACGCAGCGCGTTTGGACCGAAGGCCCAGAAATATTGCAAGTATGAGATTTTGCTTTTGGCCTGTTTGGGGGTGTTATGCTTCTTGGCGGGTGGGTTGCCGGGTCTTGGGGCATTCCTGGGAAGGTCTAATACCGGGTAGAAGTGGTTGGGACAAAATCCAGGCCGATTTTTTTTGGGCTATTTCAGACATTTTGCTCTATGTAGCGTTTTCGGGGGCCTGTTTGGGGGGCTTGCTGGTGTTTGCGGGTGAGTTTCGTGGTCTGGGAGCACTGCTGGGACACTCTAATCTTGATTGCATTTGCTTTTCAGGAAATCCGTCGTGCCAACCCCGACTTATGGCCTAGCTACGCAGCGCGTTTGGACCGAAGGCCCAGAAATATTGCAAGTATGAGATTTTGCTTTTGGCCTGTTTGGGGGTGTTATGCTTCTTGGCGGGTGGGTTGCCGGGTCTTGGGGCATTCCTGGGAAGGTCTAATACCGGGTAGAAGTGGTTGGGACAAAATCCAGGCCGATTTTTTTTGGGCTATTTCAGACATTTTGCTCTATGTAGCGTTTTCGGGGGCCTGTTTGGGGGGCTTGCTGGTGTTTGCGGGTGAGTTTCGTGGTCTGGGAGCACTGCTGGGACACTCTAATCTTGATTGCATTTGCTTTTCAGGAAATCCGTCGTGCCAACCCCGACTTATGGCCTAGCTACGCAGCGCGTTTGGACCGAAGGCCCAGAAATATTGCAAGTATGAGATTTTGCTTTTGGCCTGTTTGGGGGTGTTATGCTTCTTGGCGGGTGGGTTGCCGGGTCTTGGGGCATTCCTGGGAAGGTCTAATACCGGGTAGAAGTGGTTGGGACAAAATCCAGGCCGATTTTTTTTTGGGCTATTTCTGACATTTTGCTCTATGTAGCGTTTTCGGGGGCCTGTTTGGGGGGCTTCCTGGTGTTTGCGGGTGAGTTTCGTGGTGTGGGAGCACTGCTGGCTATATATACTTTACTTTGCAAGAGGTTTGAAGCAAATCCATGGTGGCTGAGGGGACTTAGGGCCTAGCTGCAGAGCGCGCGCGGAGTGATTTGGGAAATTTGTGAAAAAGTGACTAAGTCCCCATTTTTGTACTTTTGCTCTTTGGCTGTTTGGGGGTCTTCTACTCGTTTTCTCCTGGGTTGACGGCTCTGGGGCCATTGCTGGGAAGCTCTAATACCGGATAAAAGTGTTTTGGACCAAATCCCAGGCGGAATTTTTTTTGTGTTTTTGATGACTTGCTTGCCTTTGAGGTGCTCTTAGGGGGGCTTCCTGGTGTTTGCGGGTGAGTTTCGTGGTCTGGGAGCACTGCTGGGACACTCTAATCTTGATTGCATTTGCTTTTCAGGAAATCCGTCGTGCCAACCCCGACTTATGGCCTAGCTACGCAGCGCGTTTGGACCGAAGGCCCAGAAATATTGCAAGTATGAGATTTTGCTTTTGGCCTGTTTGGGGGTGTTATGCTTCTTGGCGGGTGGGTTGCCGGGTCTTGGGGCATTCCTGGGAAGGTCTAATACCGGGTAGAAGTGGTTGGGACAAAATCCGCGCGGAAAAGCCTTTAGTTTTGGCACTTTTTGTAACTTAGGGTTCGTTAGGGTTAGCCCTAGCAGCAGGATTGCATGTGTATCGGGGTGTTCTAGATTTTTCAAACTGAGTTCTGGGGTCTTAGAGCACTCGTGAGAATGTGTAATTTTGGTTGCAAGTCATTTGAAGAAAATCCATGGTGGGAAAGGGGGGATTTGGCATAGTTAAAGAAAGCCTTTGCCACTATTCTTAACTTAGGGTTCGTTAGGGTTAGCAGTATTTCTATTGCATGTGTTTGAGTGGGGGGGATTTCGAGTCTTGGAGCGATGCTGGCTATGGCTACTTTTGCTTGGTTGCTTGCAAGTGGTTTGAATACAATCCACGGGGGGTAATGGGTAATTAGGGTACTTCGGCCTACTTTTACTTTCAAAGTAAGTTTTGTCTCCAGTTTTCTGCTAGGCCTCGTTTTTTGGGTGGGAGCACTGCTAGGAAGATCTATTTTTGTTCTAAAACACAGTTTACAGTACACCTAGCTTGAGGGGCAAGATCCGCTACATTAATTTGCCCATACTTACTTATCCTTCAAAAGGTGACTCAGAGTACGCACTTTCAAAAACATTGTACTGTCTGTCTACTAGGAAAAACAAATTGTGACTTTTTGCACTCCACAGCCTACATACCTTATATTTATTTATCAGTGGTGTTGTAATATTATATCACTTCCTGTTTTTCGTTGAATAATTACAGGCCGGGTTTCAGTCTCTGCAATGGGGAAAAAAGGATGGAGTCAGGCTTCACAGTAGCGAGCCACAATTCAGCATCAGGCAGGCAGTGGACAGGGTGTCTTCTGGTGACCAACATCGGTGGACGAAGCGTCGGCTGCAATGGAGGAGTGCCGCTAATAGGAGGATTTTTTTTCTGCGGGCAACTTACTTACCACTTCCAACAGGACCACTACAACCACATAGATACAGTATCCCTTGCCTTTTTCTCTGACTGTGACTGCATTTCTTTGCTCTCTCTCGGCTTCTACATTGATCCCTTAACACATCACTTAGTCCACTCCACTATCTGCACCACACATAGTCATTTGTAAGTGCTCCTACGTAATTCGCAAGTCGCAGCACGCCCCAGGCCGTAGAGGACTGGGATGGCCCCAATGATGAAGCATGTCACCAAGGGGCAACCCTGGTGAGTGAGGGGACACCTAGAAAAAAAGCAATTTCTCCTTTTCTATCTACTATACCTTCTGTCAGGTTACGCAGCCCCTAAGCGCCTACCGTACTATGAAACTACATTTCCCATGAGTAGGCGGGAGACTTGCAGACTATTTAGTGAGACTATATGAGAGTACCCTTGTATGTTAGGACATCACTTCACTGATGCCTGTCTTGTCTTCTCTTACAGGTATCCTTTCCCTGCTGACCCTACCTTTACCCATCCCACATTTTTTATTTTAGTTTGTTATTTTTCTCCCTCGCCTAATGCCTCGAACACCCTGTGTTTACACTTCTGGGTGTTGGTGACATTTGGAGGTGGAACCATATTTGCATCGACTGGATCACGGGGAGTAAACGTGACACCTTCCAGACCAACCCCATTGAGTGTTGTTGTGAATGGATTTATAGTGACCAGCAAGGCTCTCGGGTATCTGGCTACAGAGACCTTATGTTGAATATAGTTATCAATAATTCCACACAGGCCCTGTACTGTCGCATTCTTTCTTTCCACAGTTGTCGATGATATATTCTTACTCTGCTTGACAAAGAACCATTGCTAATGTGAAAGAACTTCAACCGAATTAGTAGTTATACTTTACCATTTGTTAGGCTACAATGTGGCACTGCTCTACTGTACTTCTGTCACCTGCTATATTCTCAGTTGTACCGTTGAATTGCTCAGGAGGACAAACCAGATTTCATTTTCTTTTTTTTCATAGGCATGCAACTGCCACTGTGTCACACCACTACTACCACCGCTATGAGGAAATTTTATCCGACCAAGATTGCCAACGTTATTCGGTGTTTCCCGTGGAGCCAGCCCTGGGCCTAGCCCTACTTTCAAACACAAATTACAGGTAAGATAAGCGTTTGGTGGTTTGGGGGTATAATGGAGTATTAGTACGAGAGACGAGAGCCTGAAGGTAGTACTACTAAAGTCCTAGGACTCTTGGATTCACTTCACTTAGTCTGTGAGAGGCACTTAGTGTTGAAAACATTTGGGCATTTACACTTAAAGGAAGAAAATGGAACTAAACTTTCAGGAAAACAGTCAACGTTAAACCCCCACCCACCAGGCAAGCAGTAAAAAACAGGTATGCTCAGATAAAGTTTGAAAAAGTATATTTATATCCCTAACAAAATAATCTCCCGCAAGACCCTCCCTAACCCCAACGATTGTCCTTCAAAAGTCCCCAAAAACCCAACTCCCAATTCCCACCCCCCAAAAGTCTCTAAAAAAGGGGCAAGGGACACTATGGGTGGATGCTGTTCACTTTTTGGGCCAGGGCATCATGCTCCTCGCGGAGCAAGGCGAGCTCCTGCTGAAGGCGGGACACCATCAGGGTGGTGCGGCGCAGGCGTGCCTTCACTGCCTTGCAGGTGCAAGGCCTGTGAGAAGCAGCTGTTGGCCTTGCTGCTCGGCGGTGGCGTTTGCCTTTGGCAGCCCGGCTCAGTCTCGGTGGACCACTGTGCTGGGTCACGGTGGCAGCCGGTGAGGCCACGGAGGACGACGTTGTCGTTGTTGTCGACCGCACACTTTCCACGTCCTCCAGGGCCACCAGCCGCCGATATTCCGCAACAGTGGCCTCGATTCTCCGTTGCCGGGCCGCTCTAGCCAGCTCCTTCCTCCTTGTTCGTTTGGAAGGAGAACCTATATGAAGAAAGAAAGACATAGTCTGTAACCAATGCTCTTTAAGATTAACTCAATCATTCAGCAGAAATGTGTGCTGCAGTACAACTAGCAACTTGCAAGCGCATTACATAACTATTGAGGCCAGTATCTATCTAACCTCACACTTCTTCATCCTTGCTCTAACATTAGTGGGAGTTTAAGGAACAAATTCTATGAGCACTGTGGACTTCCATTGGAGTCGACTATGAAAGTACACCAGTCTTATTCTTCTTCTTGTCTCTTGTTTTGGAAAATTGGTACGTTATTTTCTGCAAGCCGGCATAATGCCAGCGCGGTAAACTTGCACCCGAGAAAAAGAGACGCACGCCATGAGGAGTGACCTAGACTTGCGTTGCCGTTGCGTTACTGTACCCGTCCAGTACATGCAGGTGGTGAATCTCTTACTTTTCTATTACGGGTGGCACTGAGAATACTCTGTTACAACTCAAGGGCTACTGCTTAATTAATTTAACTTTCACCCTACAGTGGAAATGAGTACTAGAAATGGAAAATTGAAGAAGATAAATAATCTGATTATCTATCACTTCACATGGGATGTTTTTGCTTATATATGGGATGACTTTAGGTGCTTTGCTTTTTATTGAGTGACAGGCAGTGATACATCCACACATGAATGACTGAGTACTACTAAACTTATTAAGAGAGGTAGGGAGTGGCCACCATAATAACCGGATCTATGCAGTGCTTGCAATACAAACTACTGCTACTATTTATGGTAGTATTTGGACAAAATTAAAAGTTCTTTTCCTTGCCTTTCCTACACTGGAACGGACGTGCGGGTGCAGTGTTAGTGTTACATGCTCTTCAAAGTTACACTTAGTTCATCCACTGACCGTCTACTCTCTCTAGATCATGGGTACTCACAAACTTTCTCTCAGGGGCTACATTTACAGTGTAGTTTGGGGCCGAGGGCCGCACTGGTGGGGGCGGAGTCAGAGGGGGCGGGGCTAAAGCAAAACGATAACTTGTGACCATGAGGTTGCACACAGGTCCCTGCAGCAGATGCCCTCATCCACTGAGCCACCAGACCCAGAGACCCAGCATTTACATACATCTCTCTCCCTCCTGCTGTCCCTCCTGCCCTCCCTCCATCTCTCTCTCCCTCCTGCCCTCCCTCTCCCTCTGTCATCTCACTGTGTGTGTGTCTATCTGTGTCAGCCTTCAGCCCGGGTTGAGACCGCTTCCTCAACGCGCACACACAGACAACAACACCAAAGTACTTAACAGGTCTTTAAAAGACCATTAACATATTATTGAGGCTTTGTTTGTTTTAGCGCCCCTGCTTCTCCACCCTGACAATCACTGCTTGCCCGGCCCCACAGAGCAGAGGCTTAGTTCTATTTCACCTCTTTGTGGCCTTGCATCTCCACTCTGCTCTGTGGGGGCCGGGGGAGCAGTGATTGTCAGAGTGGAGATGCAGGGGCGCTAACAGGTGAAATACAAAAAAGCCTCTGCTCTGTGGGGGCCGGGGGAGCAGTGATTGTCTGCAAGGTCAGCGCACCGCCAACGAAGGCTTGCCGGGCCACCACCGGCCCGCGGGCCGTACTAGGAGTACCCCTGCTCTAGATACACATATGCTATCTAAGAGTCAGATAGTAGCATGATCCAGGTATATGGACACATACAGTTTCTGTGTCACCCACCCAGGCTGTTGTCCTTCCACCCATCATTGCTTCATCATTCACCCAGCCATGCATCTCATATTCTTGCCTTCCCAGCTAGTCTTCAATCTCAATAAGTAAGGAATATATAAGAGCTTACCTCTGGCCGCCACCACCGTCTCAACTCTCACATCCGGCGCCGCCGCCTCCTCCCCTGATGATGAATTGCCCTCCGCCTCCGTGTCGAGCACCACCACCACACTGGCCCCGCCACCAGATGTTCCACCTACAAAGTACATTTAAGAATCTTAGAATAAAGCACTCACTAGTCACTAGTATTTGGTCTAGGAATGAAGACATGTGAAAACAATGTAATTTGTGACTGTCTACGTTAAAGTTAAAAAAAATGTCCCTTTTTCCAGGGAAGGTTGTCTTGCTGCACTTTTTGGCACAACTGATGAAGGCTGATTTTTTAACACGCACCATTTTTCTCCACACAGACAGAAGATGGACTTCTAACAACAAGATCAAGTTGAAACCAGGTGAGAGCTCGGCTCGACCACAAGAAATGTCTTCAATTAATCGTCAGCACTAACCACTTTTCCATTATCAGTTAAACGTTTAGTTTTATTATGACTTCATTTTAATAAATGTGTTTACTTTTAATAAAGCTTTTAAATTTAAATACAATCTGTGTTTTTTGGTCCTCCAGACTAGAGTGACTGAACGAAAGGTTTTGCAATTTTTGCAAGCATGAGTCCAGATAGAACACTTCAAAAGACATTATGGACAATCCCAGAGGACTGCACTAAGTTGATAGAGCTATTGCTGACTAGAATCATGGGAGTTTCGCCAACCGTGCAATCTTAGTTAGCTACACAGACAGACTAATAAGAATAATCTAGTAATACCACAGGGAGTCATAGTAGAGGCAGGATAAGAATTTAGATACAGTCTACAAGAAGAGCAAAGACAATTTTGAAAAAATTCAAATGAGGAACGCTAGGAAAAATAGGTACTAGTCTAAAATGAAAACTTACTGGGGCCAGCAGAGGAGCCCTCGCCTGCCCGATCCTGGCCCTGTTGATGAACAGCATCCGCCGCCTGCTGCTCCTGTGTCCTCCTCTCGCCCCTGGGGGGAGCTGACGTACAACATGAAAGAAAGAACAGAAAACATGGATGATTGTTGCTTGTCAATGTCAACCAAATCAAACATTTCAAAAGAACAATAACAAAATATTTCCGCGAAATTATATTGATTATGGTTACTTTTTATTTATTTGCGGACCTGTGACTTCGAAAGTCACGTAACTCACTAAACAAAGTACTGAAACGTTCACCTAGGACTGGCAGGCAGCAGTCCGCAGGCAAGACGCAAAGTGACAGACAAACTCCATTGTGATTTCAGTCAGATCAGTGACAACACTAACAGTTGCCTGCTACATTACCAGTCATTTAAATAGTCAAACTATCAATCCACCGCCACTATTTTTCTTATTGTCAGGGTTACAAAGGAAGGGGCAGATTTAAGCCCTTGCGGCTCTTTTGCGCCGTTCTTGCGTGACTTTTGTGACGCAGCAGCTAAACAAAAAAGGGCGCCATGGTGCGGCGTATAATATTATAACAACGTGACGCATTTGGGAGATGCATCCCGTTATAAAGCCCTGCGCCATCAGGGGGCGTTCCGGCGCAAGGGAGGGCATTCCTGCGCTGGAACACATCCTAATAGTGGCTGAGGGAAATCTACAAAATATCAATCAGTCACCTTTAGGACAATGATGCGTCACACAAACCCTGCACCTGCTTGAAGCAGACGTACGGCTTGACCCAGCATTGGGGAGATAGGGTACCCCAGAGCATTGATGGAGCTGCGCCATCGTTGCGACGCAACTCCAGCAGTAAAGCTTCGGTGACGTTTTGGGCCCATGGGGAGCCGCATTGCAAATACGGCGCACCATGTTTGGTGGTGGTAGCGGGCCGCACAATTAATGGCGCATCCCTGCTACTTTGCAGGGATGCGACGGTAATTGCAATTCTGCCCCTTAGGGGCATACTTACTTACGCGTTCTGGCGCATCTCCAGAGATGCGCCAGATCAAATGCGTCACGCAAAACTACCCTTGCGACACGGCAGATGTGCCTCATTTACAATGCGGCGCGCCCTGGCGCAAGGGTAGGCACTTGCGTGACGCATCTCGTCACGTAAGAGCGGCGCATCGCTGGAGTCACGTCGCCAACGCAATGCAACTCCAGTAATGCTCAGGGCCACCCAATACTTTACATGCTGTGTCAGTCCTTTCGCCTGCTTCGAGCAGACATAAGGAATTGAATTGACGTAGCAGCGTCGCAGAAGTGCCTGCGTTAAATCTTGTAGATTTCACGCAGGCAATTTTGCGAGGCGCACAGCCGCTGGACCGCCCACCCTGCGTACTAGGAACGCACCCATTGTGGTGCAGGCCCATGGCTTTATAACGTGACGCATCTCCCTAGATGCGTCATGCTGTAAATGACTTGCAGGGATGCGGCACGTTTACGCCGCTGTTGCGTCACGCAAGGCAACGTAAACGTGGCGCAAGGGGCTTGTAAATGTAATCTGCCCCCTAGTGTCTAGCATTACGCAGTTCTGTTAAGTACACTCATACATAATAGTTACTCAGGCCAATGAGACCACGAAATAGAAAACAAATAAGCATAGTAGCAACCCCACTGAGAAGGAGAGCAGTGCACCTGAAATGCACAGAAGATTTTGAAATATAATTTAACTACAATGTAATCGTCATCAGCGGCATTATTGGCTTGCTCCATGTAAAAAACAAATATTTGCAATACAACAACACAGAGCAGGAGAAAACATCATAGTAGTGAGTGATTAAATGCCAATGGCTACTACTACTCACCAAGCCCGGGGATCTCCAAGCCGAGCTGGTCCAGCAGGTCGCGCTCGCGGTCCAGGAGGTCCGTCCAGCGATGGGTGACCTGGCTGTAGGTGCGCTGGACCCCGTAGAGGTGGGATATGGCCCAGCACACCTTCTCCCACCGCTTCCGGCGCTCCCGCATGTTATAGCCGCCGGCCGCGATCCTGCCGCCTCCCGCGATGGTCCTGGGCAGGCGGCGCTGGACGAAGTAGACCAGCGCGCCCACTTCCTCCGGGCTGAATATCTCCCGGCGCGTCACCTGCTCCCCCCTCGATCTCACGCCTGCTGTCCTGCCACTGGGTCCAGCACTACTCCCCGCCGCCGCTGCGGCCCTCAAGTGCCTGGGCAGCTTCACGGCGCCTGGCTTGACCATGGTCTGGGCAGGTAAGGTAGGAAGAAGTAGAAAATTAAGAAAGAATAGGATAGGGAAGAAGAAAAGAAAAGAGTTTACAAAAGTAGTTTAAAAGTAAAGAAAAATAGCAGAAAAGACAAAAATATACAGCTAGGAAAAGAGAGGGATAGATAAGAAGCAAAATCGTAAAAAAAAAACTGAAAACAAGCAAAGGATGGGAAAGATATCAAGAGGATTAAACACCATGCCCAGACACAGGAAATGAATGAAAAACAAGATGGCCGGCGCCCGTTTCCGAGCGCGAAAGTCAGTTCGCGCGAGATTTTCCTCGCGATCTCGTGCGAACCTCTAGATTTCCCGCGCGATCTCGTGCGAACCTCTACTCGCAATGCGCTTACTGCGCGAGATTATACATAGCGGGCGGAAACGGAAATACGTCACGCAAACAAAATGGCCGCGCCCGTACTCGACCTTGGGGTAAATTCGCGTGTTGCGCTGCAAGCGGCTCGCGAATACTGCAAAAAAACTCGCGAAACAACAAGCCGCAAAAAAATAAAATGCTCATTCGCACGAATTGGCGGCTTCCGCGGTCGGTTTCGCACGACGCCGCGCCCCGCGAATAGCGCGAAAAAAACCGCAAAACGATTTCAGCAAAAGCAAAAGCAATGAGCAGGTGCAAAAGGTCAACCTCATGATTTGTAACGATTCTTTGTATTGCTTCCTGAGGGGGCCCTCCAGAATTCGGTTGCCTGCTTGCAACTATTGTGTGACCCTGCTCTGACCTTAACTGTATGCCACAAAGGTCCTGATTTACAGCTAAAGGAGCAGACAAGCAGGTGCCAGGCTGGAACTTTAAATTCTTTCAGTGACACATTAATTAGCCCCTAATTCATTATTGTCAGTTGGGGCAGGGCAGGTGTTGTAACTAATTTTGCAACAATGAAAGCACTTAGCAAGTGCAAAAGATCACTAATCAGGGCGCACTAAGGAAGCAGGTGCCAGCTAAAAAAATATTCTGTGACACATTAATCAGCCCCAAATTAATTCAGGTCACTTGAGGCAGGGAAGGTGTGCTTTGCTTTGCCGAAAATAATGTACACTGGACAACCAGAGGGTGTGGTGATGAAACAGAGGGTGGCATGGGTGGGCCAGAGGGTGGCATGAGTAGTCAGAGAGTGGCAGTGGTGACAGAGAGTGGCAGTGATGAAGAAGAGTGTCCCAAACAGGCTGGACATGTAGAAACAACAAGTTCGCAAAACTTGCGACCCGACAGGTAAGTTCGCAAATTGCGAAATTGTAAAAACCCTCGCGAACTGGCAGAAACACGGGCGAACACAAAAAAAAAAAAAAATCCGCAAATTCGCGGGAATTCGCGGATTTTGCGGATTGCGAATCCGCAAATCCGCAAAATTCGCGAACGCGAGATCCGCAAAATTCGCCCATGCTTATACGGAGCGCCCCTTCCCCTGGCCGGGTATCTCGCCATTCTAGTAAGTTCTTGAAATATACTTTCTCTGACCTGCTAGATATAAAAAACACTATGTTTCTGAAAGAATGCCCACATTTCAACTTAGCAGAGTGCTCTAACACGTTACATATAATCTGCCCAAACTGTAATTTTAAAGCAACGGGTTCCCTCACACAGATACCATTGATATCAGGAGCTTCTAGTAATGAGACTACACGCATTAAATGCGCACTGGTGAACGCCAGATCTATGTGTAAACATAGAGAAGATGTGGCCGAATAAATCTCAGCACACAAATTAGATATTCTGTTTATAACAGAGACATGGGCCGATCTGGCTTCTGACCCTGACCTTGTGGCAGCCATCCCGGAGGGCTACTATATCACCAGACAAGATAGACCGACAGGAAAAAAAGGGGGCGGCCTTGCTATCATTTTACGGCTAGAACTAGCACTAAAAACAGGGACACTAGATAACATTCCTGCAGAAACATTAGCCTTTTCCATCACTCTATCTCCCATTCAAATGTTTAATGGAGTTCTGCTCTATCGTCCCCCAGCCGCTAGAATGCCTTTTCTCCAATCTATTAGCACTTTATTAGAACCAGTGGCAGAAGCCTCTGATTATACTATACTAGGAGACTTTAATTTTCATTTAGAAGAAACAGCAGATAAAGACACACTGAGCCTTACTGAGGATTTTAAGGCTGTTGGCCTTAACCAGCTAGTCACTACAGCCACGCACAAAGCAGGTCATGTTCTTGATGGCCTATTTACAAATAACCAGGCCATTACCTCCCCCACTGTTGTCCCTATTGTATGGTCAGACCATGCAGTGGTGGTCTTTCACGTCCGTGTTAAAAAATATAAAAATCAACATCGGCTAAAAAGCAACTTAGAACGTGCAGGGACTGGAAAAATATAGATATAAAGACACTATCTGAGAAATTGGAAAATAACAAACCATCTAGAACGCCAGACTCTCAACTGGCAGCAAATAACTATAACCAATGGCTTACAGATACCTTTAATCAAGTAGCGCCTTTTAAGAAACTGCGCCCAAATCGCGCAATACCATCAGCCCCTTGGTTCTCCGAAACTTTAAGATTAGAAAGACAGAAATGCCGCAATTTAGAAAGGTGCTGGCGAGTCAACTACGACAACAATGATAAAGAAAAATACAAACAAGCATTATCAGTCTACAGGAAGCTGTTAAGACTGGAAAAGAGCAAATATTTTAGCGAACAGATAGAAAAAGCCCAGAATTCCAGTAAGCAATTATACCAGGTAGTGGCAACATTAACAAATATACCAACAGCGAATACTACAGATGTTACCCAAGAATTCTGTAATCAGATGGCTGATTTTTTCAGGACCAAGGTCACAGAAATCTTCAATAAATTCAATAATAATATAATGGGGGAACCATCAGAGAGCCACAAGAACGCACAGTTCATATCCTCTTCCCTGAATGAATTCATCCCTCCTTCACTTTCAGAAATAAAAGATCTTATCAAAACAACTATGTCGGGCTCCCCTTTGGATCCCTGCCCACCGACCATCATTAAATCAACAATCGAGGTAGTAGCTCCAATTTTGGAGAATATCTGCAGTACTGTTTGCGAATCAGGTATTTATCCTCAAAAATGGAAAACTGCCATAATAAAGCCACTGCTAAAGAAACCCACTCTTAACACCTTGGAATTAAAAAGTTATCGCCCTATAGCAGCCCTCCCTTTTCCATCCAAAATACTTGAAAAAGTTATAAATAAACAGCTGGCCAGTTACATTGATCACAACAACCTGCTAGATAACACCCAGTTCGGGTTTAGGAGAGGCCACGGAACGGAGACGGCGCTTATAAAGGCTTCCGAAGAGATCAGACAGATCATGGACCAGGGTGGCACGGCAGTCCTGATCTTGCTGGATCTCTCGGCGGCCTTTGACACGGTCGATCATAACATCTTGATCGACCGTGTCACAGCTATGGGCATACAGGGCAAAGCTGTGGAGCTCCTGGTCTCTTTTCTGTCTAACAGAGAACAGTCGGTAAAGATGGGGAATTTTTATTCACCTACATTTGTGCTGCCTTGTGGAGTCCCCCAGGGATCCTCGCTAAGTCCGACACTTTTTAACATCTATGTGTCGGACTTGGCGAGGGTCATTAAAATCCATGGAATGGGAGTGACTTCATACGCCGACGACACTCAGTTGGTGTTAGCAGTGCATAAAAACGGGAGTGAGGTAGCGGCCAACTTTCAGATAGGCATGAGAGCCATTAGTCACTGGATGGACAGTAATTGTCTAAAACTAAACACCGATAAGACCGAGGTAATGGTGTTTGGAGACCTAAAACCAGCTTGGTCCCCGGTCTGTTGGCCACCAGAAATGGGTAATCCACCTACTCCAGTTTCGAAGGTGAGAAACTTAGGAGTGTTGTTTGACAGCAAACTAAGTTTCATCAATCATGCTAATGCAGTGGTCTCCTCCTCCTTTTACACGCTACGAAAGGTGAAAAAGTTATTACCTTTCCTTCCCCTGTCTGCCGGGAAAACACTTATGTCCTCCTTGGTGTTATCCAAGGTGGACTACTGCAATGGGCTTCTGTTGAATGCCCAGGAGCAGGTCTTTAGGAAATTACAAATGGTGCAGAACGCTGCTGCACGAATCCTGACCAAAACTCCTAAGTTTGCACCCATTTCCCACATTGTCTACCAACTTCATTGGCTTCCGGTGAGAAAAAGAACCAAGTTTAAGGCATTGTGCATTATTTACAAAGCGTTGAACAGCCAAGGACCTGACTTTTTTAGGGAATCACTGCTGGTTTATGTCCCTAAGAGAGCTTTAAGATCTGCCTCATCTGCATCCCTTTGTGTTCAAAGGGTTAGAACAGTTACATGGGGAGACAGACGCTTCTTGGTAGCTGCCTCGAGGCTCTGGAATACCTTGCCCCATCAAATAAAATGCAGCCCGTCACTGATGATTTTTAGAAAGCAAGTGAAGACCTGGCTATTCAGTCAATACATGTAAAGGAGTTGCCTCTTTGTCTGCCTCTCTGTCTGCCTAGCGCCGAGACACCATTCGTGGTATTTGTTTGCGCTCTATAAGTTTAAAATAAATAAATAAATAAATAAACACCATGGGTGCCCGCTTTCAACAGCACAGGTGTCTGCTTCCAACAACACGGACTCCCGCTTTCAACACCACGGGCACCCACTTTCAACACCACGGGTTGCTGCTTCCAACAATACAGACTCCTGCTTTCAACCCCAAGGGCACCCACTTTCAACACCACGGGCACTCACCTTCATCACCATGGGCGCCCACTTTCAACACCACGGGAGCCCGCTTTCAACACCACGGGCACCCGCTTTCAACACCACGGGCACCTGCTTTCAACACCACGGGCACTCACTTTCAACACCACGGGCACCCGCCTTCAACACTATGGGCGCCTACTTTCAACACCACGGGCACCCGCCTTCAACACCACGGGCGCCCGCTTTCAACACCACGGGCACCTGCTTTCAACACCACGGGCACCTGCTTTCAACACCACGGGCACTCACTTTCAACACCACAGGCACCCACCTTCAACACCATGGGCGCCTACTTTCAACACCACGGGCACCCACTTTCAACACCACGGGCACCTGCCTTCAAAACCACGGGCACCTGCCTTCAACACCATGGGCGCCTACTTTCAACACCATGGGTACCCGCTTTCAACACCAAGGGCACCCGCTTTCAATACCACAGGCTCCCGCATTCTTCACCACGGGTGCCTGCTTTCAACACCACGGGCTCCCGCTTTCAACACCACGGGCTCCCGCTTTCAACACCATGGGCGCCCACTTTCAACACCACGGGCGCCCGCTTTCAACACCACGGGCTTCCGATTTCAACACCACGGGTGCCCGCTTTCAACACCACGGGCGCCCGCTTTCAACACCACGGGCGCCCGCTTTCAACACCACGGGCACCCTCTTTCAAAACCACAGGTGCCCGCTTTCAACACCACGGGCACCCGCCTTCAAGACCACGGGCACCCACTTTCAACACTACGGGCACCCACCTTCAACACCATGGGTGCCTACTTTCAACACCACGGGCACCCACTTTCAACACCACGGGCGCCCGCTTTCAACACCATGGGCACCCACTTTCAACACCACGGGCACTCACCTTCATCACCATGGGCGCCCACTTTCAACACCACGGGCGCCCGCTTTCAACACCACGGGCACCCGCTTTCAACACCACGGGCACCTGCTTTCAACACCACGGGCACTCACTTTCAACACCACGGGCACCCGCCTTCAACACTATGGGCGCCTACTTTCAACACCACGGGCACCCGCCTTCAACACCACGGGTGCCCGCTTTCAACACCACGGGCACCCGCTTTCAACACCATGGGCACCTGCTTTCAACACCACGGGCACTCACTTTCAACACCACGGGCACCCACCTTCAACACCATGGGCGCCTACTTTCAACACCACGGGCACCCACTTTCAACACCACGGGCACCTGCCTTCAAAATCACGGGCACCTGCCTTCAACACCATGGGCGCCTACTTTCAACACCATGGGTACCCGCTTTCAACACCAAGGGCACCAGCTTTCAATACCACAGGCTCCCGCTTTCAACACCACGGGTGCCTGCTTTCAACACCAGGGGCTCCCGCTTTCAACACCATGGGCGCCCACTTTCAACACCACGGGCGCCCGCTTTCAACACCATGGGCTTCCGATTTCAACACCACGGGTGCCCGCTTTCAACACCACGGGCGCCCGCTTTCAACACCACGGGCGCCCGCTTTCAACACCACGGGCACCCTCTTTCAACACCACGGGTGCCCGCTTTCAAGACCACGGGCACCCGCCTTCAAGACCACGGGCACCCACTTTCAACACTACGGGCACCCACCTTCAACACCATGGGTGCCTACTTTCAACACCATGGGCACCCACTTTCAACACCACGGGCGCCCGCTTTCAACACCACGGGCACAACCATTTTCAACACCTCAGGTGCCTGCTTTCAACACCACGGGCGCCTGCTTTCAACAACACGGACTCCAGCTTTCAACACCACGGGCACCCGCTTTCAACACCACGGGCACCTGCTTTCAACACCACGGGCACTCACTTTCAACACCACGGGCACCCGCCTTCAACACTATGGGCGCCTACTTTCAACACCACGGGCACCCGCCTTCAACACCACGGGCGCCAGCTTTCAACACCACGGGCACCCGCTTTCAACACCACGGGCACCTGCTTTCAACACCACGGGCACTCACTTTCAACACCACGGGCACCCACCTTCAACACCATGGGCGCCTACTTTCAACACCACGGGCACCCACTTTCAACACCACAGGCACCTGCCTTCAAAACCACGGGCACCTGCCTTCAACACCATGGGCGCCTACTTTCAACACCATGGGTACCCGCTTTGAACACCAAGGGCACCCGCTTTCAATACCACAGGCTCCCGCTTTCAACACCACGGGTGCCTGCTTTCAACACCAAGGGCTCCTGCTTTCAACACCATGGGCGCCCACTTTCAACACCACGGGCGCCCGCTTTCAACACCACGGGCTTCCGATTTCAACACCACGGGTGCCCGCTTTCAACACCACGGGCGCCCGCTTTCAACACCACGGGCGCCCGCTTTCAACACCACGGGCACCCTCTTTCAACACCACGGGTGCCCGCTTTCAACACCACGGGCACCCCCCTTCAAGACCACGGGCACCTACTTTCAACACTACGGGCACCCACCTTCAACACCATGGGTGCCTACTTTCAACACCACGGGCACCCACTTTCAACACCAGGGGCACCTGCCTTCAACACCACAGGCACCTGCCTTCAACACCATGGGCGCCCGCTTTCAACACCACAGGCGCCCGCCTTCAAGACCATGGGCACCCACCTTCAACACCACGGGCACCTGCCTTCAACTCCATGGGCGCCTACTTTCACCACCACGGGCACCCACTTTCAACACCACGGGCACCTGCCTTCAACACCACGGGCACCCGCCTTCAACACCATGGGCGCCTACTTTCAACACCATGGGCACCCGCTTTCGACACCACAGGCACCCGCTTCAGCACCATGGCGCCTATTTCCAACACCATGGGCACCCACTTTCAACACCACGGGCACCAGCCTTCAACACCACGGGCACCCGCCTTCAACACCACGGGCGCCCGCTTTCAACACCACGGGCGCCTGCTTTCAACACCACGGGCGCCCGCCTTCAAGACCACGGGCACCCACTTTCAACCCAATTGGCGCCCGCTTTTAACACCACGGGCATCCACTTTCACACCACGAGCACCCGCTTTTAACACCACGGGCACTCACTTTCAACACCACTGGCACCCACTTTCAACACCATGGGCACCTGCTTTCAACATCACGGGCACCCGCTTTCAACACCATGGGCACCCACTTTTAACAGCAAGGGCATCCACTTTCAACACCACGGGCGTCCGCTTTCAAAATCGCGGGGTCCTCTTTTAACACCAGGGGCACCCACTTTCAACACCACGGGCACCCACTTTCAACACCACAGGCGTCCGCTTTCAACACCATGGACACCCACTTTTAACAGCAATGGCACCCGCTTTCCACACCAATGGGCACCTACTTTCAACACCATGGGCGCCCACTTTCAACACCACGGGCACCCGCTTTCAACACCACGGGCACCAGCTTTTAACACCACGGGCACCCACTTTCAACACCAAGGGCGCCCGCTTTCAACACCACGGGCGCCCGCCTTCAAGACCATGGGAATCCACTTTCCACAGCACAGGCACCAGCCTTCAACACCATTGGCGCCTACTTTCAACACCACGGCACCCTCTTTCAACACCATGGGCACCTGCCTTCAACACCACGGGCACCCGCCTTCAATACCATGGGCTCTTACTTTCAACACCACGGGCACCCGCTTTCAACACCACGGGCGCCCGCCTTCAAGACCACGGGCACCCACTTTCAACCCCATGGGCGCCCGCTTTTAACACCACGGGCATCCACTTTCAACACCACGAGCACCCGCTTTTAACACCACGGGCACTCACTTTCAACACCACTGGCACCCACTTTCAACACCATGGGCACCTGCTTTCAACATCACGGGCACCCGCTTTCAACACCATGGGCACCCACTTTTAACAGCAAGGGCACCCACTTTCAACACCACGGGCGTCCGCTTTCAACACCATGGGCACCCACTTTTAACAGCAATGGCACCCGCTTTCCACACCATGGGCACCCACTTTCAACACCATGGGCGCCCACTTTCAACACCACGGGCACCCGCCTTCAACACCACGGGCACCCACTTTCAACACCACGGGCACCAGCTTTTAACACCACGGGCACCCACTTTCAACACCAAGGGCGCCCGCTTTCAACACCACGGGCGCCCGCCTTCAAGACCATGGGAATCCACTTTCCACAGCACGGGCACCAGCCTTCAACACCATGGGCGCCTACTTTCAATACCACGGGCACCCTCTTTCAACACCATGGGCACCTGCCTTCAACACCACGGGCACCCGCCTTCAATACCATGGGCTCTTACTTTCAACACCACGGGCACCCGCTTTACACCACGGGCGCCCGCTTTCAACACCACGGGCGCCCGCTTTCAACACCACAGGCTCCCGCTTTCAACACCACAGGCACCCGCTTTCAACACCACGGGCGCCCGCTTTCAACACCACGGGCGCCCGCTTTCAACACCACGGGCGCCCGCTTTCAACACAACGGCTGCCCGCTTTCAACACCACGGACGCCCGCTTTCAACACCACGGGCACCCGCTTTCAACACCACGGGCACCCGCCTTCAACACCATGGGAGCCCACTTTCAACACCACGGGCGCCCACTTCCAACAACATGGGCACCTACTTTTAACACCACGGGCACCCGCTTTTAACACCACGGGCACCCACTTCCAACAACATGGACTCCCGCTTTCAACAGTACGGGCACACGCTTTAAAAACACAGGCGGCCGCTTTCAGAATAACACCACAGGTGCGGATATCTGCAATCATTAGCTGGTTATCCAAAACTAGGGCCTTAAGGCACTAGAAAATGATGGCACCCCTGGCTTGCAGCCCCTCATCCCCATTGATCCCACGGGCTCCGCACTTTAGGTATGAGCATGGCGCACACAGACTAAAATTCCCTGTTGTGTAAAACGTTATCTGTCACCTTTTCTACATCGCTTTGCTCTCCTGTCACAAAGGGACAAAATTCAATGCACCCAGATACAATTGATACGAATATCCTTCAACTCCCTCCTTATTTGTCATAAGGTATGTAAAACTGTGCAAACACATATCATCCAAATTATCTTAGCATCCCATGCCTATGCACTGAGCTATTCTACATGTTTAGTGCACCTTCAAAATGTCATGCATGCCACCTGCTCACTTTGCCACTGGATTCAAGCTAGCCTGGCTGATGACGGGTGTTACCCAAAATCTGGTCCCCGGGTTCTTGTTTGCAGTCCATTGAAGACATGGCTTGGCTGTTCGGGCTGGACTGTTTCCATGAGGCACAGGGTCAAGACTGATATGCATATAGCCGGGTCTGAACTGGTGTGGCAAAGTGAGTTAAAGAACAATGATGGAGTCAACCCAGATCTATGACTGGAGGTAAGTGTCTGGAAAGTTTCAGCGCTCCGTCCATCATCTCCTTGTGTTTGATTTTTTGCCCTAAGTTGGTAGGGTATGGCCAGATGTGGGTGCCCTGCTCACTTTGTCACTGGATTAAAGTTAGCCTGGCTGATGAGGGGTGTTACCCTGAAACCAGTCCCAGGAAAATAAAAAAATTAAAAAAATATATATATATATATATATATATCCATCCATGGAAAACCTGGCTTGGCAGTATGGACTGGACTGTTCCCATGAGGCACAGGGTCAGACTGATTTGCATATAGCTGGGTCTGAACTGGGGTGGTGAACTGAGCTAAAGAACGATGATGGATCCAGCTCAGATCTGTGATCAGGAGTGAGTGTCTGAAAAGTTTCAGCACTCCGACCTATTGCTTTGCAAATGCTTGATGTGGTGGAAACGCAAGGGCGGGGAAAGGGCAGTGAGGTAACCTGGGTGCAGGGGCCCTAATGCAAGGGGGAAATGGGCTCCATGCCCCAGTTAAATAATGACGTACAGACATGATGGGGGTGCAGAGGGCCCCTCCCTCCCATGGGCCCTGGTGCTTCCATCCCTGGCGCTCTAATGATGGCAATGGCGCAGACTATGGGGTTGCATTGTTTAAAACGGTAGGTGAAGGCGTCGTGGAATGAGCCCACCATGTATGGAATGCTGATGACGATCCTAAGGGTTGAATGTAGGGTGAATTTCTTACCTAGGCTCAGTGCTTAATTTGAGCTGGAGCTGTCAGGTGCTGAGCACCAGCACTTAATTGGTTTCCGGTGCTCGGCACCGGCACCTAATTGTCAACACCACACTAGGGCAGTCTGCCACAAGGTGGCGCTGCTCATGTAATCTAGAGATGAGCAGTATAACAGTTGTTTAGGAAAACATTATACAATAAAAAAACGTACTAATACCTGCCTTCCCAGCCATTCCTTTTGCTTTGAGGACCTGGAATAATCTGAACTGTCGAATTTACATGCGACAGAGATGGTTAGTAGTTTTGGCAGCGATGACAAGGGGCAATGGGTGGTGCAAGCGGCAATGGCCTCCTGGTCAGAGCCCTGGCACTTACTATTTTACAAATTAAGCACTGCCTATGCTTCCAGAAGAAAAAAAACACGTCCATAAAAGAGCCGCTCTAACACAATCCTGCAGCATTGAGCAGTCATGTGGATCTCTTGCACGAGTCACTTTCCTGCCGTGGCCGCTAGATGGCAGCAGACACCGCGCTAAGACAATGGAGCTACCGCTGTGCCCCGAAACCACACAGAGCTGTGCATCACAGACAGCGGCGTGTATGTGTGATCCTGGGCGCCGCCACCGAGTCATAGGGGAGCCTCACCTGACCCCTGAAGGCGCCCGCTCTCGTGATAAGGGTGAGCAGTGCATTGGATTGCAGCATTTATATAGCGCTTTCTATACATTTGTGACGCGCATTAGCGCGTGCCTACATCAGTAGCAACCTCCAAGGTGTGAGGCTGGAAGGATGTTTGTTGTTTGCATTGATCCGATGTGGGACGAGTTTCTTTGTCTCCCTGGTGCTGTTATTGTGGGTGTACTGAAGTGTCATAGTGAGCAGCACGTTCACAAGTGAGTCCCAGGAGTGTGCTTGTAGTGGGACAGTGTCCAGGTGACTCTTGTGAGGGCTGCTGCACTTGTCCTGGGACAGTGTCCAGGCCACTCTTGTGAGGGCTGCTGCACTTGTAGCGGGAAAGTGTCCAGGACACTGTCGTGAGGGCTGCTGCACTTGTAGCGGGAAAGTGTCCAGGACACTGTCGTGAGGGCTGCTGCACTTGTAGCGGGAAAGTGTCCAGGACACTGTCGTGAGGGCTGCTGCACTGGTACTGGGACAGTGTCCAGGCCACTCTCGCGGGGGCTGCTGTACTTGTAGTGGGACAGTGTCCGGGACACTCTCGTGAGGGCTGCTGCACTTGTAGTGGGACAGTGTCCAGACCACTCTTGTGAGGGCTGCTGCACTTGTAGTGGGACAGTGTCCAGGACAGTCTCGTGAGGGCTGCTGCGCTTGTAGTGGGACAGTGTCCAGGCCACTCTCACGGGGGCTGCTGTACTTGTAGTGGGACAGTGTCCAGGTGACTCTTGTGAGGGCTGCTGTATTTGTACTGGGACAGTGTCCAGGTGACTCTTGTGAGGGCTGCTGCACTTGTAGCGGGACAGTGTCCAGGACACTCTCGTGAGGGCTGCTGCACTGGTACTGGGACAGTGTCCAGGACACTCTTGTGAGGGCTGCTGTGTTTGTAGTGGGACAGTGTTCAGGCCACTCTCGTGAGGGCTGCTGTGTTTGTAGTGGGACAGTGTCCAGGCCACTCTCCTGAGGGCTGCTGCACTTGTAGTGGGACAGTGTCCAGGCCACTCTCGTGAGGGCTGCTGCACTGGTACTGGGACAGAGTCCAGGAACCTCTCTTGAGGGCTGCTGTACTTGTACTGGGACAGTGTCCAGGAACCTCTCTTGAGGGCTGCTGCACTTGTAGTGGGACAGTGTCCAGGCCACTCTCGTGAGGGCTGCTGCACTGGTACTGGGACAGTGTCCAGGAGCCTCTCTTGAGGGCTGCTGCACTGGTACTGGGACAGTGTCCAGGAACCTCTCTTGAGGGCTGCTGTACTTGTAGTGGGACAGTGTCCAGGACACTCTTATGAGGGCTGCTGTACTTGTAGTGGGACAGTGTCCTGGACACTCTCGTGAGGGCTGCTGCACTTGTAGCGGGACAGTGTCCAGGACACTCTCGTGAGGGCTGCTGCACTGGTACTGGGACAGTGTCTGGGACACTCTCATGAGGGCTGCTGCACTTGTAGTGGGACAGTGTCCGGGACACTCTCGCGAGGGCTGCTGTACTTGTGGTTGGACAGTGTCCAGGACACTTGTCAGGGCTGCTGTGTTTGTAGTGGGACAGTGTCCAGGACACTCTCATGAGGGCTGCTGTACTTGTGGTTGGACAGTGTCCAGGACACTCTTGTGAGGGCTGCTGCACTTGTGGTTGGACAGTGTCCAGGACACTTGTCAGGGCTGCTGTGTTTGTAGTGGGACAGTGTCCAGGACACTCTCATGAGGGCTGCTGCACTTGTACTGGGACAGTGTCCAGGACACTCTTGTGAGGGCTGCTGCACTTATACTTGGACAGTGTGCAGGACACTCTTGTGAGGGCTGCTGCACTTGTAGTGGGACAGTGTCCAGGAGACTCTTGTGAGGGCTGCTGCACTTGTACTGGGACAGTGTCCAGGTGACTCTTGTGAGGGCTGCTATACCTGTAGTGGAACAGCGTCCAGGACACTCTTGTGAGGGCTGCTGCACTTGTAGTGGGACAGTGTCCAGGCCACTCTCGCAGGGGCTGCTGCACTTGTAGTGGGACAGTGTCCAGGACACTCTTGTGAGGGCTGCTGCACTTGTAGTGGGACAGTGTCCAGGCCACTCTCGCGGGGGCTGCTGTACTTGTAGTGGGACAGTGTCCAGGCCACTCTCGCGGGGGCTGCTGCACTTGTAGTGGGACAGTGTCCAGGCCACTCTCGCGGGGGCTGCTGTACTTGTACTGGGACAGTGTCCAGGACACTCTTGTGAGGGCTGCTGTACTTGTATTGGGACAGTGTCCAGGCCACTCTTGTGAGGGCTGCTGTACTTGTAGTGGGACAGTGTCAGGACACTCTTGTGAGGGCTGCTGTACTTGTAGTGGGACAGTGTCAGGACACTCTCGCGGGGGCAGCTGTATTTGTACTGGGACAGTGTCCAGGTGACTCTTGTGAGGGCTGCTGTACTTGCAGTGGGACAGTGTCCAGGACAGTCTTGTGAGGGCTGCTGTACTTGTAGTGGGACAGTGTCCAGGACACTCTCATGAGGGCTGCTGTACTTGTAGTGGGACAGTGTCCAGGACACTCTCATGAGGGCTGCTGTACTTGTAGTGGGACAGTGTCCAGGTGACTCTTGTGAGGGCTGCTGTACTTGTGGTTGGACAGTGTCCGGGACACCCTCGTGTGGGCTGCTGTTATTGTACTGGGACAGTGTCCAGGACACTCTTGTGAGGGCTGCTGCACTTGTGGTTGGACAGTGTCCGGGACACCCTCATGTGGGCTGCTGTTCTTGTGCTGGGACAGTGTCTGGGCCACTCTCGAGAGGGTTGCTGTACTTGCAGTGGGACAGTGTCCTTGAGACTCTCGCGAGAGCTGGTGTACTTGCAGTGGGACAGTGTCCAGGCCACTCTCACGAGGGTTGCTGTACTTGCAGTGGGAGAGTGTCCAGGACACTCTCGCGAGGGCTGCTGTACTTGCAGTGGGACAGTGTCCAGGCCACTCTCGTGAGGGCTGCTGTACTTGTACTGGGACAGTGTCCAGGGCACTCTTGTGAGGGCTGCTGCACTTGTACTGGTTCAGAAAAGGGGGTGGTGATGAACAGAGTGTCTGAATTAAGCAGACCACTCTTACCCAGTCCAAAGATCAGGGCTTGATCCATCAATGTTTTTTAGCTCACTGCACCATCCCAGCTCAGAACTTGGCTATATGCAAATTAGTCTGACCCTGGCCCAGTGCATCATGGGAACAGGGCAGACCAAACTACCAAGCCAATTCTTATACTGGGAAGGAAACAAGCCACCGGGGTCCGGTTTCTGGCATTTCAGCCGTCTTCAGCCCGGCGTGCCTGAATCCTGATGGTGCAATGAGCTAGGGACTCACATCTGAGTATACCCTTGCACGCTTATGGTGGACAAAAATGATTCAGAAAAGGGGGTGGTGATGAACAGAGTGTCTGAATTAAGCAGACCACTCTTACCCAGTCCAAAGATCAGGGCTTGATCCATCACCGTTTTTTAGCTCACTGCACCATCCCAGCTCAGAACTTGGCAATATGCAAATTAGTCTGACCCTGGCCCAGTGCATCATGGGAACAGGGCAGACCAAACTACCAAGCCAATTCTTATACTGGGAAGGAAACAAGCTACCGGGGATCGGTTTCTGGCATTTCAGCCATCTTTTCTGACTCGTTTTTGGCCACTATAGGTGTGGCAGGGTATACTCAGACATGAGTCCCTTGCTCACTGCACCACCAGGATTCAAGCAAGCCGGGCCGACGACGGCTGAAATGCCAGAAACGGGTCCCCGGAAACTTGTCTCCTTTCCAGTGAAGAATTGGCTTGGTAGTTTGGTCTGCCCTGTTCCCATGAGGCACGGGGTCAGACTAATTTGCATATAGCCAGGTTCTGAACTGGGGTGATGCAGTGAGCTAAATAACGGTGATGGATTCAGCCCTGATCTCTTGACTGGGTAAGAGTGGTCTGCTTAATTCAGACACTCTGTTCATCACCACCCCCTTTTCTGAATCGTTTTTGGCCACTATAGGTGTGGCAGGGTATACTCAGACATGAGTCCCTTGCTCACTGCAGCACCAGGATTCAAGCAAGCCAGGACGACGACGGCTGAAATGCCAGAAACCGGTCCCCGGAAACTTGTCTCCTTTCCAGTGAAGAATTGGCTTGGTAGTTTGGTCTGCCCTGTTCCCATGAGGCACGGGGTCAGACAAATTTGCACATAGCCAGGTTCTGAACTGGGGTGATGCAGTGATCTAAATAACGGTGATGGATTCAGCCCTGATCTCTTGACTGGGTAAGAGTGGTCTGCTTAATTCAGACATTCTGTTCATCACCACCCCCTTTTCTGAATCGTTTTTGGCCACTATAGGTGTGGCAGGGTATACTCAGACATGAGTCCCTTGCTCACTGCACCACCAGGATTCAAGCAAGCCGGGCCGACGACGGCTGAAATGCCAGAAACCGGTCCCCGGAAACTTGTCTCCTTTCCAGTGAAGAATTGGCTTGGTAGTTTGGTCTGCCCTGTTCCCATGAGGCACGGGGTCAGACTAATTTGCATATAGCCAGGTTCTGAACTGGGGTGATGCAGTGAGCTAAATAATGGTGATGGATTCAGCCCTGATCTCTTGACTGGGTAAGAGTGGTCTGCTTAATTCAGACATTCTGTTCATCACCACCCCCTTTTCTGAATCGTTTTTGGCCACTATAGGTGTGGCAGGGTATACTCAGACATGAGTCCCTTGCTCACTGCACCACCAGGATTCAAGCAAGCCGGGCCGACGACGGCTGAAATGCCAGAAACCGGTCCCCGGAAACTTGTCTCCTTTCCAGTGAAGAATTGGCTTGGTAGTTTGGTCTGCCCTGTTCCCATGAGGCACGGGGTCAGACTAATTTGCATATAGCCAGGTTCTGAACTGGGGTGATGCAGTGAGCTAAATAATGGTGATGGATTCAGCCCTGATCTCTTGACTGGGTAAGAGTGGTCTGCTTAATTCAGACACTCTGTTCATCACCACCCCCTTTTCTGAATCGTTTTTGGCCACTATAGGTGTGGCAAGGTATACTCAGACATGAGTCCCTTGCTCACTGCACCACCAGGATTCAAGCAAGCCAGGCCGACGACGGCTGAAATGCCAGAAACCGGTCCCCGGAAACTTGTCTCATTTCCAGTGAAGAATTGGCTTGGTAGTTTGGTCTGCCCTGTTCCCATGAGGCACGGGGTCAGACAAATTTGCATATAGCCAGGTTCTGAACTGGGGTGATGCAGTGATCTAAATAACGGTGATGGATTCAGCCCTGATCTCTTGACTGGGTAAGAGTGGTCTGCTTAATTCAGACATTCTGTTCATCACCGCCCCCTTTTCTGAATCGTTTTTGGCCACTATAGGTGTGACAGGGTATACTCAGACATGAGTCCCTTGCTCACTGCACCACCAGGATTCAAGCAAGCCGGGCTGACGACGGCTGAAATGCCAGAAACCGGTCCCCGGAAACTTGTCTCCTTTCCAGTGAAGAATTGGCTTGGTAGTTTGGCCTGCCCTGTTCCCATGAGGCACGGGGTCAGACTAATTTGCATATAGCCAGGTTCTGAACTGGGGTGATGCAGTGAGCTAAATAACGGTGATGGATTCAGCCCTGATCTCTTGACTGGGTAAGAGTGGTCTGCTTTATTCAGACACTCTGTTCATCACCACCCCCTTTTCTGAATCGCACTTGTACTGGGACAGTGCACAGGACACTCTTGTGAGGTCTGCTGTACTTGTAGTGGGACAGTGTGTGGAGCAGGAGGCCGCATTACTATCGATGCCCAGGCTGCTGGCGCAAGTCGCCTCTTAGTTCCCATTCTGAATAGTTACCAAATAAAGAGACGGGCGCTGGGAGCAGGAATCACAAGAACAGGATTTATTACTCATGAGGAGAGCCTGTCATTTCAGACACGAAACAAGGTGCCATCGGGAGGTGCTCTAACAAGTGAGCTGCAACGTCGTCTTTTATACTTTACAGAACATTTAGCATTACAATCACGACATTGTGAAACACGGAAAGAACATCCCCATGATCCTCGTGTCAATCCTACCCCACATATGTTCACAATAGGGACCCTTGACCTGCTGATAAGAGGGGAGGGTAATCACGCAGCTGAGTGTTCCGCCAACTTTTAGGATGTGTGCGCCTGATCATAGCCCAGGGGGTGGGGTGCCCAGGATCAATAGTGGGTCCTTTGAAGAGGAGTGATTCCGTACAATAAGCAGTAAACAGTATCTCCTGGCTTAGGCGATGACCTCAGACATGTGTGGGCAGTCAATCGCGGAGGGAGGGTTTACTAACAGAGGGGATATTCATGAAAGGAAAGGAGGTGCTGGTCAGGCGCGGCCGTGTTTCCCAAGGACAGGGTCTTGCAGAAGAAGAAGGTTTATGACTTGCCCGTGTGAGGGAGAAGGGAGGGGGAACCAGGGTGGACACAGGGACAGAGTCGCATAGAGAGAGAGGTCTTATGACTCGTGCGAGAGAGAGCGGGGGTAGTCAGGTGCAGCTGGGGAGGGCTATGTCAGCTAAGGCGAAGGATGCCTCTTCAAGAGGGAACGGGGGGTTTGCATGGGTCAAGCAGGAGGGTTGCCTTTCAGGGCAGGGTCGGGCAGAGGGAGAGGGTTTCATAGTCTATGCATGTGAGAGAGGGAGGGGGGTTCAGATACGCGCAGAAGGGAAGCCGGTGATTCTAATGAGCAGGAAAAAGGCCAGGGTGCCTAAAATAGCTGTCATGTACATATGGGTGCGGGCTTTTACTGGCAGAGTGATGCGGTCAATAGTTTACGGTATTCATGGTGCTTACAGGGAGAGGAGCGGGAAAATGGAATAATGAACGCTGTTTATGAACATCAATTTCTCAAATTTCCACAGTCGCCCCTTTTTACATTACAGAGTTCATTTTTGTAATTGATGGGGGTACAAAAATACACAGGCGTGGTTGAAGAATTAGCATTTGTCACTATTAACATTTGGCACATAATCATGGACAGTTGATGTGATTGGCAGGATGCAGCACATAGAAAATTGCATTTGTCGAGTTCCTAATATTCAAACGCACTACATAGCATAAATGTATCTGACTTAAAAAATGCGACCAATGAACATTTTGACCAAGTAGTTGAGGGCGGAATTCAGTTCAATACACAAGATCTCTTCGTCACAGTGTCTTTTTAGCAGTGAGCCATCACTGGTAGGCTCTAGTCCGTATCCTTCAGTTGGCGCTGTTGAGCACCGGCGGTGGAGCTATAGGTCCAGCTCGTATTCAACCTTTCGCGTTGCAAGGTGCGGTCTGTCCTCTGCTGTTAGACCACAGTCCTGTTCCCTAACCAGTCCTTTTAGTGGCGCCTTATGTTCGGCACCTATATTTCCGTAGCAACACCCTATTCCCACTTGAATGCCGTTCCTTTTGGCGTGAAGTCACATGGAAAAGAGGGTGGGTGTGGTTCAAATAGTCGATAGGAGAGAGGGCGGAGTTGGGTCAGAGTTCCTGGGACACACAAAAGGGACCAGGGGAGCAAAGGATAACAAGCAGGCAGGCCCATCAATCGGGCCCAAAGAAGGGGGACGGAGACTCCAGGCACACGTGGGTTAGCAGACGGAGGGCTTCAGGGCAGCCCGTCAAGTTTCATTTTCCACGTTTGAAATTGCTGTCTCGTCCCGTATCTTGTTGCTCTGCAGCTCCACCTTTGGTCGAGGTCACATGTGTCTCAAGATCTGCAGCTAGGCTGTACGTCACGTCCGACCCTTCTCCTCCGGTGATCGTGAATCTTTGAATAGGTACAAAACAAGCTTTTAGAGAACTGGTAGACGAAGACATTTATGCATGTGAATTCCTCCCTTAATCCTACGTACTTGGGAGATACGCTCATCGGTCACAGTCAGAGGTCTATTACCAAGCAGTGCATATGTCGGCATTCCTACTTAGATCATGCCAAGTTTGTTCATCGTCCTATTTATAACTCAAGTGGGGATAAATAAGATTCCCATCAACTGTGCATTTCATCATATTCAACATTTCGGAACATTTCCCTTCAAGGCTGGCTAACCTTTTCAAACAGGGCGGCGGCGCTATCATCGAGAGTCAGGTAAAACAGTTTTTTTTTTTTTTTTTCTCGATGGACGACAGTTACTCATGGTCATCATGCTTATATCCGGGACAGCAGCTGGGGTCTATCAAATGGAGCGGGGATGCTTCGGGCGCTCGCGCTTGGGTGCAAAAAAAAGGGGGTGGGGCAATCTGGGCATTGGGGGTCGATCTAGACGTTGGCGTTCGTCTCTGATGAACAAAAAAATAAAATAAGGTGCCATTGACATACAGTTCCCCTATAAAAGGCCAGATTGGGGGACCTTAGTCGTCTTACCTGTCCTTTCCTTCTCAGCCAATTCAAGTTCATTCATTTTGCAGAAAGGAGAGGTAGTAATATGGCGAGATACAATCATTTTAGTTTTCGGTCAATTTCGCTGAACGCCTTCGCGTTCAATAAGTATCCAATCAGACTGGTGCCAGCGAGGCACGATGTTACCATAAAAAGGAAGAGGAAATAGGGAGACTCTCATAGAGAGTGAGAGTCGTCCGCAATCTAAACGAGCCATTTGGTACACGTATGACATGTAGAGAGAGAGAGAGAGAGAGAGAGAGATAGAGATAGGAAAAAGGGCGGAGAGAGATAGAGAAAGAGAGAGAGAGACGTGTACAAAAATAGGTCATTTAGTGCGTTCACAACACAGAACAGCAGGGGGTCAGGTAACGGAGAGACGCAAACAAAGACAGAACATAAACCCCTACAGTACACACACACACACACACACTCAGACGAAGGAAGACAGTACATGTATTATATATATAAGACATTCACAACAAAACAGAAAACAATAGCTGGCCAACAAGATCTATTTTTTATATCCTACTTATCTTTTCTATCCTATTTACCTACGTTCTTAGCTCTTTTTACCTTTCCCTCCTTTTCCCTCTCGCTTGTTATCTCTCCGAGCGTTCTCAATTGCCAATACTTACACCTCGGTTAGTCGATCAGAAATGAACCTGGTCGCGCTATTTACCCATGGTTGGATCTTAAACCATTTTTCAGTTCCTTCCTTTGGTGGGAAGTTCTCCAGGCTGAGGCAATGGCAAGTATTGATCGGGGGACCAGTCGGGCAGCTTGGCTAGATCTATAAGAGTGTGAGAAGGGGGGCAGTACATTTTGAACATCAGCAACATTTCTAACTTCCCGGACGGGTGCAGTCTTGGTAACCCTTACCCGTGCACCTTTCTTTTGTCCTTTCCCTACCTAGTCAAACGTCTAGTTACATTCTCTAACGTGTTATTTCGAGTCAATTTTCGTCATACAGTACCCGTCAAGTCTCTATGTCAGTCCATCCTCCCAGTCGCTATGTTCTAAGGAGGAACAGTCATGTTTAAGTCTACGTCTTTTAAAAACTTATCGGCATAAGGACTATGCTCATATTCCCTCCTTCCCTTTTTCGTCGGTGGTTCGATCATCGTTCTCCCATACTTCAGCCGATGTTCCAACGCGACCTGCAGAAGGGAGGAGAAAGAAGGGGTGGGGGGGCAGCATTCAAACCACATCAGCATGCAGTAATCCGAAAATGTTTTTACCTACCACATACTCGACCTATCTCCACGTAGTGCATTTCTTTACCATCTCGGCGTTTAAGCCCAGAGGGACCAGTAATGTCAGATGGATAATCATTGACGATCTGCGTATCTACATGAGTTACTTGGTCGCGACCCCTTTTGGTTGTGTGCAAGGGTGGCGGTTAGGTGGCATTTCTGTGGTGTCGTTTTAAGGCTTCTAAAACACTTTTCCGGCTGCCTGTGACACATAATGTAGCTGCTAAATATCGGGTCCTTTTTAACCTTCAGCCTTCATCATACTTTCTCGTTGCTCACAGTAGTAATACATTCAAAACTCATTAATGCAACCGCTACAACTATGCTTTCTTTTTCAAAAATACTTTTAATAAAAAGTGCTGGTGTATAAATACAGGCCTACAACCCAGTGGACCGGCCACGGAGCAGATTGGAACTGTACATAAGAAGAACGAAGTTGGTGGCAGTTCATTGCATAAAGTGCGGCAGTGCAATAAAATCGTATCGAACTTTCCTACAGAGCAAGCATGATGCATATCAAGAATTCAGTTTTTCAATTAATTCATTAATTCATTATCCAAATGCTCATTCAGTGCCTAAATGATACCAATTCATTGTTCCCAATCATAATTAGTACCCACCCTAAATCAGTTCATTGTCCAAACACATGATCAATATCTGTATTGCTTTCTTCTCTAAGCACATAATCACTATCCATCTTATCGACTTTCATTGTCCAAAAATGCATACATATCTCAGAGCATCAATATTCGAGCAATCCGGGTGAACAGGGAGTTCGAAAGTTTCGTTTCGTGTATCGGCGCCATTTTGGGCGAGGTCAGGCAGGTTCCGGTATAGTCAGAATGTCTCCAATGACTCATGGTTGGACCAGAACCTTCCGTTGGCAGTTCAAAAAGTTTTTCGCAATGTGGTAACAGTCTAACAATATGGACCATCAGTCAAAGAGTGGGGAGGGCGGCAACAATTTTCCTACCGGGTCATTCTGGTGTTCCACCGGAACTGAACAAGTCTGTACCTTGGCTGTATTTTAGCCATTTCCAAACTGAGGCTGGCGCTGGCAGGAGTGCGTCGATGTCGCGGTTCCCAGCGAGGGGGACGGGGGTGCCCATGCGGAGGGGTCAGGGGGGGCCCCCCGGCTCTCATAGAATCTTCAAAGTTGAGGAGAGAAGGCATGGGGCGTGTGCCCGTCCCGGGCAAAAGACCGCTTTTCGATGTGGACCCTCTTTAAGCGAGAGCGTTGGGGTGTCGCTGGAAGCCTCCACCTGGAGGGAGGTGGGGGAGGCTCGTTCGCGCCGCCTCCCCCTTCCAGCGACCCCGCGCCGTTCGTCAGCTCCACTGCTTTGGTACAGCCATGTCAGGCAATGAAGATGGGGGGGGGGGGGTCGGTGGCTGAGGCAAGACATCCCCCCCTTGACATGTGGCGGTACTACCTGCAATTGTCCAGGCGTTGCCGTGTGGCTGGACTACCTGTCACTCTCAGGCGTTGACATGTGGCGGGGCTACCTGTAATTGTCCCAGGCCGAGTGCAGTTGCAGCCATTATTGCGCAAAAAAGCGCCCCAGTCCTCGCCTTGGCTTCGGCCTTCGATGAGAGCCGGATCAGGCGAGAGAGAGGGGGGGGAGTGGTCGGTGGCTGAGGCAAGACAGCCCCCCCCCCGTGGCCTGCAGGGCAGCAGAAGAGGGGAGAAGGAGAGGTCATTACGATTTTTCGGGCCGTTCGCCCCACAGCCTCCCCTTCCGACTGCGGCCAGGCGAGCCCTGCATGCATCGAGGCCTCACCTTCCGGATGGGCGTAACCGCGGACCTGTTGCACTTCGGGAGCTTCCGGAATGGGGGTAGGTACCTATTGATTTGTATCTATTTCATGTGACCGTTATTTGGGCGTGGTGGGCAATGAGGCAGACATGTTTGGGGCAGGAATAGGCAACGGAACCTAGCTACCTCGTGGCTGCCTTGGTGTCAAGCTTGTCTTCCCTCGCCATTTTTATGTTTCTTATTGCGGGTTATTTCTAACGTTTCTTATTTTATTTTTAGCGAAGTTGATAACTCATCAGTGGCCTACTGATTTCGCTCAACTCTTTTTCTTGTATTTTTATGCCATAACCTATTATAAGCTATAGCGACTAGTCCACACTTAATGAACATGTCCTTATTAGGTGTGCCCTCCAGTGGAGCTGGATGGTTCATCTCTAATAAGCGGTCCGGGCTAAACAGGCTACCAATCAGTGGGGAGAAGATAGGCATGACGGATTACAACAGGGACAAAAGTCTGCACTACCTATCTTATCACGGCGGGCAAAGACTAGACAGAATATTTCTATTCTCCGTTGTTTGCAGGCGGTGAATACCTCAAAAGAACCAATACCGAACACTTAATGTACGGTCAATCAAACAATCAGTGGGGAGAATAAGTAGGTACGACGTGTTAAAGGTTTGCGTTACCTACCTTTTCGCTACCTACAAAGAGAGACCTTGTTCTTCCCTGTTTGTAGACAGAGAATCTCCAGACAATAATCCACGAACAACAGTTCGGGAAACAGTGGGGGAGGAAGATAGGCACGACGGATTACAACGGGGACAAAAGTCTGCGTTACCTATCCTTCACTGCTTGCAAAGGGAGAGCCTGTTGTTTCTCCGTTTGCAGACGGTGAATCTCCAGAGGTACCAACAAAAGAGTAATACTAGTATTATCCAAATCAAACAATCATTTCACAATTTGTCGCATTTACGCGACCTTACCCGGACCGGACCGTGTGGGCAGTTCTTCGCCTTCCTCCTTCCAGCGCCCGATCGTTCTCTTACTCCATGATTTTACCGCAGCAGTCCTGTGGGATTCCAGTCAGGACAGTAGGTCACTCGAGAGAGGTCCGTACAGAATCGGTGAAGTTCATTCAATCGGCAGCCGGACGAGGGCCCTCTCAAGGCAGGTATACTCCGATCATTTAGATGTTCACCTCATCGTCTGGATCTCTCTTACTGGACCTTATGTCACTGATGGACCCCGCGTTGGGACGCCAATTGTGGAGCAGGAGCCCGCATTACTATCGATGCCCAGGCTGCTGGCGCAAGTCGCCTCTTAGTTCCCATTCTGAATAGTTACCAAATAAAGAGACGGGCGCTGGGAGCAGGAATCACAAGAACAGGATTTATTACTCATGAGGAGAGCCTGTCATTTCAGACACGAAACAAGGTGCCATCGGGAGGTGCTCTAACAAGTGAGCTGCAACGTCGTCTTTTATACTTTACAGAACATTTAGCATTACAATCACGACATTGTGAAACACGGAAAGAACATCCCCATGATCCTCGTGTCAATCCTACCCCACATATGTTCACAATAGGGACCCTTGACCTGCTGATAAGAGGGGAGGGTAATCACGCAGCTGAGTGTTCCGCCAACTTTTAGGATGTGTGCGCCTGATCATAGCCCAGGGGGTGGGGTGCCCAGGATCAATAGTGGGTCCTTTGAAGAGGAGTGATTCCGTACAATAAGCAGTAAACAGTATCTCCTGGCTTAGGCGATGACCTCAGACATGTGTGGACAGTCAATCGCAGAGGGAGGGTTTACTAACAGAGGGGATATTCATGAAAGGAAAGGAGGTGCTGGTCAGGCGCGGCCGTGATTCCCAAGGACAGGGTCTTGCAGAAGAAGAAGGTTTATGACTTGCCCGTGTGAGGGAGAAGGGAGGGGGAACCAGGGTGGACACAGGGACAGAGTCGCATAGAGAGAGAGGTCTTATGACTCGTGCGAGAGAGAGCGGGGGTAGTCAGGTGCAGCTGGGGAGGGCTATGTCAGCTAAGGCGAAGGATGCCTCTTCAAGAGGGAACGGGGGGTTTGCGTGGGTCAAGCAGGAGGGTTGCCTTTCAGGGCAGGGTCGCGCAGAGGGAGAGGGTTTCATAGTCTATGCATGTGAGAGAGGGAGGGGGGTTCAGATACGCGCAGAAGGGAAGCCGGTGATTCTAATGAGCAGGAAAAAGGCCAGGGTGCCTAAAATAGCTGTCATGTACATATGGGTGCAGGCTTTTACTGGCAGAGTGATGCGGTCAATAGTTTACGGTATTCATGGTGCTTACAGGGAGAGGAGCGGGAAAATGGAATAATGAACGCTGTTTATGTACATCAATTTCTCAAATTTCCACAAGTGTCCAGGTCACTCTTGTGAGGGATGCTGTACTTGTAGTTGGACAGTGTCCAGGACACTCTCGTAAGGGCTGCTGCACTTGTACTGGGACAGTGTCCGGGACACTCTCGTGAGATGTGCTGTACTTGTACTGGGACAGTGTCCATGCCACTCTTGTGAGGGCTGCTGTCTTGTACTGGGACAGTGTTCAGGACACACTCAACAGGACTTGTGTACTCGAAGTGCGACAGTGTCCAGGACAGTCACGTGAGGCTGCTGTACTTGTAGTGGGACAGTGTCCAGGCCACTCTCGTGAGGGCTGCTGCACTTGTAGTTGGACAGTGTCCAGGACACTCTCGGGAGGGCTGCTTTACTTGTACTGGGACAGTGTCCGAGACACTCTTGTGAGGTCTGCTGCACTTGTCCTGGGACAGTGTTCAGGCCACTCTTGTGAGGGCTGCTGCACTTGTACTGGGACAGTGTCCAGGACACACTCAACAGGACTTGTGTACTCGAAGTGCGACAGTGTCCAAGACAGTCACGTGATGGCTGCTGTACTTCTAGTGGGACAGTGTGCAGGCCACTCTCGTGAGGGCTGCTGTGTTCGTAGTGGGACAGTGTCCAGGCCACTCTCGTGAGGGCTGCTGTACTTGTAGTGGGACAGTGTCCAGGCCACTCTTGTCAGGGCTGCTGCACTTGTGGTTGGACAGTGTTCAGGACACTCTAGTGAGGGCTGCTGTGTTGGAAATGGGGCAGTGTCCAGGACACTCTCGTGATGGTTGCTGTACATGTAGTGGGACAGTGTCCAGGCCACTCTCATGAGGGCTGCTGTACTTGCAGTGGGACATTGTCCAGGACACTCTTGTGAGGGCTGCTGCACTTGTACTGGGACAGTGTCCAGGCCACTCTCATGAGGGCTGCTGTACTTGTAGTGGGACAGTGTCCGGGACACTCTCGTGAGGGCTGCTGCACTTGTACTGGGACAGTGTCCAGGACACTCTTGTGAAGGATGCAGCAGTTGCACTGGGACAGTGTCCAGGACATGCTCGTCAGACCTGCTGCACTTGTACTGGGACAGTCCATGACACTCACCTGAGGGCTGCTGTACTTGTAGTGGGACTGTGTCCAGGAAACGCTCGTCAGGGCTACTGTACTTATAGTGGGACAGTGTCTAGGCAACTCTCCTGAGGACTTCTGTACTTGTAGTGGGACAGTGTAAGGACACTTTCCTGAGGGCTGGTGTACTTGTAGTGGGACAGTGTCAGGACACTCTCTTGAGGGCTGCTGTAATTGTAGTGGGACAGTGTCCTGGCCAATCTCATGAGGGCTGCTGTACTTGTAGTGGGACAGTGTCTAGGACACTTGTGAGGGCTGCTGCACTTGTAGTGGGACAGTGTCCAGGCCACTCTCGTGAGGGCTGGTGCACTTGTACTGGGACAGTGTCCAGGACACCCTCGTGTGGGCTGCTGTTCTTGTACTGGGACAGTGTCTGGGCCACTCTCGAGAGGGTTGCTGTACTTGCAGTGGGACAGTGTCCAGGAGACTCTCGCGAGAGCTGGTGTACTTGCAGTGGGACAGTGTCCAGGCCACTCTCACGAGGGTTTCTGCACTTGCAGTGGGACAGTGTCCAGGACACTCTCGCGAGGGCTGCTGTACTTGCAGTGGGACAGTGTCCAGGCCACTCTCGTGAGGGCTGCTGTACTTGTACTGGGACAGTGTCCAGGGCACTCTTGTGAGGGCTGCTGCACTTGTACTGGTTCAGAAAAGGGGGTGGTGATGAACAGAGTGTCTGAATTAAGCAGACCACTCTTACCCAGTCCAAAGATCAGGGCTTGATCCATCACCGTTTTTTAGCTCACTGCACCATCCCAGCTCAGAACTTGGCTATATGCAAATTAGTCTGACCCTGGCCCAGTGCATCATGGGAACAGGGCAGACCCAACTACCAAGCCAATTCTTATACTGGGAAGGAAACAAGCTACCGGGGACCGGTTTCTGGCATTTCAGCCGTCTTCGGCCCGGCTTGCCTGAATCCTGATGGTGCAATGAGCTAGGGACTCACATCTGAGTATACCCTTCCACGCTTATGGTGGACAAAAATGATTCAGAAAAGGGGGTGGTGATGAACAGAGTGTCTGAATTAAGCAGACCACTCTTACCCAGTCCAAAGATCAGGGCTTGATCCATCACCGTTTTTTAGCTCACTGCACCATCCCAGCTCAGAACTTGGCTATATGCAAATTAGTCTGACCCTGGCCCAGTGCATCATGGGAACAGGGCAGACCAAATTACCAAGCCAATTCTTATACTGGGAAGGAAACAAGCTACCGGGGACCGGTTTCTGGCATTTCAGCCGTCTTTTCTGAATCGTTTTTGGCCACTATAGGTGTGGCAGGGTATACTCAGACATGAGTCCCTTGCTCACTGCACCACCAGGATTCAAGCAAGCCAGGCCGACGACGGCTGAAATGCCAGAAACCGGTCCCCGGAAACTTGTCTCCTTTCCAGTGAAGAATTGGCTTGGTAGTTTGGTCTGCCCTGTTCCCATGAGGCCCGGGGTCAGACTAATTTGCATATAGCCAGGTTCTGAACTGGGGTGATGCAGTGAGCTAAATAACGGTGATGGATTCAGCCCTGATCTCTTGACTGGGTAAGAGTGGTCTGCTTAATTCAGACATTCTGTTCATCACCACCCCCTTTTCTGAATCGTTTTTGGCCACTATAGGTGTGGCAGGGTATACTCAGACATGAGTCCCTTGCTCACTGCACCACCAGGATTCAAGCAAGCCGGGCCGACGACGGCTGAAATGCCAGAAACCGGTCCCTGGAAACTTGTCTCCTTTCCAGTGTAGAATTGGCTTGGTAGTTTGGTCTGCCCTGTTCCGAAGAGGCACGGGGTCAGACTAATTTGCATATAGCCAGGTTCTGAACTGGGGTGATGCAGTGAGCTAAATAACGGTGATGGATTCAGCCCTGATCTCTTGACTGGGTAAGAGTGGTCTGCTTAATTCAGACACTCTGTTCATCACCACCCCCTTTTCTGAATCGTTTTTGGCCACTATAGGTGTGGCAGGGTATACTCAGACATGAGTCCCTTGCTCACTGCACCACCAGGATTCAAGCAAGCCGGGCCGACGACGGCTGAAATGCCAGAAACCGGTCCCCGGAAACTTGTCTCCTTTCCAGTGAAGAATTGGCTTGGTAGTTTGGTCTGCCCTGTTCCCATGAGGCACGGGGTCAGACTAATTTGCATATAGCCAGGTTCTGAACTGGGGTGATGCAGTGAGCTAAATAACGGTGATGGATTCAGCCCTGATCTCTTGACTGGGTAAGAGTGGTCTGCTTAATTCAGACACTCTGTTCATCACCACCCCCTTTTCTGAATCGTTTTTGGCCACTATAGGTGTGGCAGGGTATACTCAGACATGAGTCCCTTGCTCACTGCACCACCAGGATTCAAGCAAGCCAGGCCGACGACGGCTGAAATGCCAGAAACCGGTCCCCGGAAACTTGTCTCCTTTCCAGTGAAGAATTGGCTTGGTAGTTTGGTCTGCCCTGTTCCCATGAGGCACGGGGTCAGACAAATTTGCATATAGCCAGGTTCTGAACTGGGGTGATGCAGTGATCTAAATAACGGTGATGGATTCAGCCCTGATCTCTTGGCTGGGTAAGAGTGGTCTGCTTAATTCAGACATTCTGTTCATCACCACCCCCTTTTCTGAATCGTTTTTGGCCACTATAGGTGTGGCAGGGTATACTCAGACATGAGTCCCTTGCTCACTGCACCACCAGGATTCAAGCAAGCCGGGCCGACGACGGCTGAAATGCCAGAAACCGGTCCCCGGAAACTTGTCTCCTTTCCAGTGTAGAATTGGCTTGGTAGTTTGGTCTGCCCTGTTCCCATGAGGCACGGGGTCAGACTAATTTGCATATAGCCAGGTTCTGAACTGGGGTGATGCAGTGAGCTAAATAACGGTGATGGATTCAGCCCTGATCTCTTGACTGGGTAAGAGTGGTCTGCTTAATTCAGACACTCTGTTCATCACCACCCCCTTTTCTGAATCGCACTTGTACTGGGACAGTGTACAGGACACTCTTGTGAGGTCTGCTGTACTTGTAGTGGGACAGTGTCCAGGTCACTCTTGTGAGGTCTGCTGTACTTGTAGTGGGACAGTGTCCAGGACACTCTCGTGAGGGCTGCTGCACTTGTACTGGGACAGTGTCCGGGACACTCTCGTGAGATGTGCTGTACTTGTACTGGGACATTGTCCAGGCCACTCTTGTGAGGGCTGCTGTCTTGTACTGGGACAGTGTTCAGGACACACTCAACAGGACTTGTGTACTCGAAGTGTGACAGTGTCCAGGACAGTCACGTGAGGCTGCTGTACTTGTAGTGGGACAGTGTCCGGGCCACTCTCGTGAGGGCTGCTGCACTTGTAGTTGGACAGTGTCCAGGACACTCTCGGGAGGGCTGCTGTACTTGTACTGGGACAGTGTCCGAGACACTCTTGTGAGGTCTGCTGCACTTGTCCTGGGACAGTGTTCAGGCCACTCTCGGGAGGGCTGCTGCACTTGTACTGGGACAGTGTCCAGGAAACACTCAACAGGACTTGTGTACTCGAAGCGCGACAGTGTCCAAGACAGTCACGTGAGGGCTGCTGTACTTCTAGTGGGACAGTGTGCAGGCCACTCTCGTGAGGGCTGCTGTGTTCGTAGTGGGACAGTGTCCAGGCCACTCTCGTGAGGGCTGCTGTACTTGTAGTGGGACAGTGTCCAGGCCACTCTTGTCAGGGCTGCTGCACTTGTGGTTGGACAGTGTTCAGGACACTCTAGTGAGGGCTGCTGTGTTGGAAATGGGGCAGTGTCCAGGACACTCTCGTGATGGTTGCTTTACATGTAGTGGGACAGTGTCCAGGCCACTCTCATGAGGGCTGCTGTACTTGTAGTGGGACAGTGTCCGGGACACTCTCTTGAGGGCTGCTGCACTTTTACTGGGACAGTGTCCAGGACACTCTTGTGAGGGCTGCTGCACTTGTACTGGGACAGTGTCCAGGCCACTCTCATGAGGGCTGCTGTACTTGTAGTGGGACAGTGTCCGGGACACTCTCGTGAGGGCTGCTGCACTTGTACTGGGACAGTGTCCAGGACACTCTTGTGAGGGCTGCTGCACTTGTACTGGGACAGTGTCCAGGACACTCTTGTGAAGGCTGCAGCAGTTGCACTGGGACAGTGTCCAGGACATGCTCGTCAGACCTGCTGCACTTGTACTGGGACAGTCCATGACACTCACGTGAGGGCTGCTGTACTTGTAGTGGGACTGTGTCCAGGAAACGCTCGTCAGGGCTACTGTACTTATAGTGGGACAGTGTCTAGGCAACTCTCCTGAGGACTTCTGTACTTGTAGTGGGACAGTGTAAGGACACTTTCCTGAGGGCTGGTGTACTTGTAGTGGGACAGTGTCAGGACACTCTCTTGAGGGCTGCTGTACTTGTAGTGGGACAGTGTCCAGGCCAATCTCATGAGGGCTGCTGTACTTGTAGTGGGACAGTGTCTAGGACACTTGTGAGGGCTGCTGCACTTGTAGTGGGACAGTGTCCAGGCCACTCTCGTGAGGGCTGCTGCACTTGTACTGGGACAGTGTTCAGGACACTCTCGTGAGGGCTGCTGCACTGGTACTGGGACAGTGTCCGAGACACTGTCGTGAGGGCTGCTGCACTTGTAGTGGGACAGTGTCCAGGCCACTCTCGTGAGGGCTGCTGTACTTGTAGTGGGACAGTGTCCAGGCCACTCTCGTGAGGGCTGCTGTACTTGTACTGGGACAGTGTCCAGGGCACTCTTGTGAGGGCTGCTGCACTTGTACTGGTTCAGAAAAGGGGGTGGTGATGAACAGAGTGTCTGAATTAAGCAGACCACTCTTACCCAGTCCAAAGATCAGGGCTTGATCCATCACCGTTTTTTAGCTCACTGCACCATCCCAGCTCAGAACTTGGCTATATGCAAATTAGTCTGACCCTGGCCCAGTGCATCATGGGAACAGGGCAGACCCAACTACCAAGCCAATTCTTATACTGGGAAGGAAACAAGCTACCGGGGACCGGTTTCTAGCAATTCAGCCGTCTTCGGCCCGGCTTGCCTGAATCCTGATGGTGCAATGAGCTAGGGACTCACATCTGAGTATACCCTTCCACGCTTATGGTGGACAAAAATGATTCAGAAAAGGGGGTGGTGATGAACAGAGTGTCTGAATTAAGCAGACCACTCTTACCCAGTCCAAAGATCAGGGCTTGATCCATCAATGTTTTTTAGCTCACTGCACCATCCCAGCTCAGAACTTGGCTATATGCAAATTAGTCTGCTCCTGGCCCAGTGCATCATGGGAACAGGGCAGACCCAACTACCAAGCCAATTCTTATACTGGGAAGGAAACAAGCTACCGGAGACCGGTTTCTGGCATTTCAGCCGTCTTCGGCCCGGCTTGCCTGAATCCTGATGGTGCAATGAGCTAGGGACTCACATCTGAGTATACCCTTCCACGCTTATGGTGGACAAAAATGATTCAGAAAAGGGGGTGGTGATGAACAGAGTGTCTGAATTAAGCAGACCACTCTTACCCAGTCCAAAGATCAGGGCTTGATCCATCACCGATTTTTAGCTCACTGCACCATCCCAGCTCAGAACTTGGCTATATGCAAATTAGTCTGCTCCTGGCCCAGTGCATCATGGGAACAGGGCAGACCAAACTACCAAGCCAATTCTTATACTGGGAAGGAAACAAGCTACCGGGGACCGGTTCCTGGCATTTCAGCCATCTTCGGCCCGGCTTGCCTGAATCCTGATGGTGCAATGAGCTAGGGACTCACATCTGAGTATACCCTTCCACGCTTATGGTGGACAAAAATGATTCAGAAAAGCGGGTGGTGATGAACAGAGTGTCTGAATTAAGCAGACCACTCTTACCCAGTCCAAAGATCAGGGCTTGATCCATCACCGTTTTTTAGCTCACTGCACCATCCCAGCTCAGAACTTGGCTATATGCAAATTAGTCTGACCCTGGCCCAGTGCATCATGGGAACAGGGCAGACCAAATTACCAAGCCAATTCTTATACTGGGAAGGAAACAAGCTACCGGGGACCGGTTTCTGGCATTTCAGCCGTCTTTTCTGAATCGTTTTTGGCCACTATAGGTGTGGCAGGGTATACTCAGACATGAGTCCCTTGCTCACTGCACCACCAGGATTCAAGCAAGCCGGGCCGACGACGGCTGAAATGCCAGAAACCGGTCCCCGGAAACTTGTCTCCTTTCCAGTGAAGAATTGGCTTGGTAGTTTGGTCTGCCCTGTTCCCATGAGGCACGGGGTCAGACTAATTTGCATATAGCCAGGTTCTGAACTGGGGTGATGCAGTGAGCTAAATAACGGTGATGGATTCAGCCCTGATCTCTTGACTGGGTAAGAGTGGTCTGCTTAATTCAGACACTCTGTTCATCACCACCCCCTTTTCTGAATCTTTTTTGGCCACTATAGGTGTGGCAGGGTATACTCAGACATGAGTCCCTTGCTCACTGCACCACCAGGATTCAAGCAAGCCGGGCCGACGACGGCTGAAATGCCAGAAACCGGTCCCTGGAAACTTGTCTCCTTTCCAGTGTAGAATTGGCTTGGTAGTTTGGTCTGCCCTGTTCCGAAGAGGCACGGGGTCAGACTAATTTGCATATAGCCAGGTTCTGAACTGGGGTGATGCAGTGAGCTAAATAACGGTGATGGATTCAGCCCTGATCTCTTGACTGGGTAAGAGTGGTCTGCTTAATTCAGACACTCTGTTCATCACCACCCCCTTTTCTGAATCGTTTTTGGCCACTATAGGTGTGGCAGGATATACTCAGACATGAGTCCCTTGCTCACTGCACCACCAGGATTCAAGCAAGCCAGGCCGACGACGGCTGAAATGCCAGAAACCGGTCCCGGGAAACTTGTCTCCTTTCCAGTGAAGAATTGGCTTGGTAGTTTGGTCTGCCCTGTTCCCATGAGGCACGGGGTCAGACAAATTTGCATATAGCCAGGTTCTGAACTAGGGTGATGCAGTGATCTAAATAACGGTGATGGATTCAACCCTGATCTCTTGACTGGGTAAGAGTGGTCTGCTTAATTCAGACATTCTGTTCATCACCACCCCCTTTTCTGAATCGTTTTTGGCCACTATAGGTGTGGCAGGGTATACTCAGACATGAGTCCCTTGCTCACTGCACCACCAGGATTCAAGCAAGCCAGGCCGACGACGGCTGAAATGCCAGAAACCGGTCCCCGGAAACTTGTCTCCTTTCCAGTGAAGAATTGGCTTGGTAGTTTGGTCTGCCCTGTTCCCATGAGGCATGGGGTCAGCCAAATTTGCATATAGCCAGGTTCTGAACTGGGGTGATGCAGTGATCTAAATAACGGTGATGGATTCAGCCCTGATCTCTTGACTGGGTAAGAGTGGTCTGCTTAATTCAGACATTCTGTTCATCACCACCCCCTTTTCTGAATCGTTTTTGGCCACTATAGGTGTGGCAGGGTATACTCAGACATGAGTCCCTTGCTCACTGCACCACCAGGATTCAAGCAAGCCGGGCCGACGACGGCTGAAATGCCAGAAACCGGTCCCCGGAAACTTGTCTCCTTTCCAGTGAAGAATTGGCTGGTAGTTTGGTCTGCCCTGTTCCCATGAGGCACGGGGTCAGACTAATTTGCATATAGCCAGGTTCTGAACTGGGGTGATGCAGTGAGCTAAATAACGGTGATGGATTCAGCCCTGATCTCTTGACTGGGTAAGAGTGGTCTGCTTAATTCAGACACTCTGTTCATCACCACCCCCTTTTCTGAATCGCACTTGTACTGGGACAGTGTACAGGACACTCTTGTGAGGTCTGCTGTACTTGTAGTGGGACAGTGTCCAGGTCACTCTTGTGAGGGATGCTGTACTTGTAGTTGGACAGTGTCCAGGACACTCTCGTGAGGGCTGCTGCACTTGTACTGGGACAGTGTCCGGGACACTCTCGTGAAATGTGCTGTACGTTTACTGGGACAGTGTCCAGGCCACTCTTGTGAGGGCTGCTGTCTTGTACTGGGACAGTGTTCAGGACACACTCAACAGGACTTGTGTACTCGAAGTGTGACAGTGTCCAGGACAGTCACGTGAGGCTGCTGTACTTGTAGTGGGACAGTGTCCGGGCCACTCTCGTGAGGGCTGCTGCACTTGTAGTTGGACAGTGTCCAGGACACTCTCGGGAGGGCTGCTGTACTTGTACTGGGACAGTGTCCGAGACACTCTTGTGAGGTCTGCTGCACTTGTCCTGGGACAGTGTTCAGGCCACTCTCGGGAGGGCTGCTGCACTTGTACTGGGACAGTGTCCAGGAAACACTCAACAGGACTTGTGTACTCGAAGTGCGACAGTGTCCAAGACAGTCACGTGAGGGCTGCTGTACTTCTAGTGGGACAGTGTGCAGGCCACTTTAGTGAGGGCTGCTGTGTTCGTAGTGGGACAGTGTCCAGGCCACTCTCGTGAGGGCTGCTGTACTTGTAGTGGGACAGTGTCCAGGCCACTCTTGTCAGGGCTGCTGCACTTGTGGTTGGACAGTGTTCAGGACACTCTAGTGAGGGCTGCTGTGTTGGAAATGGGGCAGTGTCCAGGACACTCTCGTGATGGTTGCTTTACATGTAGTGGGAAAGTGTCCAGGCCACTCTCATGAGGGCTGCTGTACTTGTAGTGGGACAGTGTCCGGGACACTCTCGTGAGGGCTGCTGCACTTTTACTGGGACAGTGTCCAGGACACTCTTGTGAGGGCTGCTGCACTTGTACTGGGACAGTGTCCAGGCCACTCTCATGAGGGCTGCTGTACTTGTAGTGGGACAGTGTCCGGGACACTCTCGTGAGGGCTGCTGCACTTGTACTGGGACAGTGTCCAGGACACTCTTGTGAGGGCTGCTGCACTTGTACTGGGACAGTGTCCAGGACACTCTTGTGAAGGCTGCAGCAGTTGCACTGGGACAGTGTCCAGGACATGCTCGTCAGACCTGCTGCACTTGTACTGGGACAGTCCATGACACTCACGTGAGGGCTGCTGTACTTGTAGTGGGACTGTGTCCAGGAAACGCTCGTCAGGGCTACTGTACTTATAGTGGGACAGTGTCTAGGCAACTCTCCTGAGGACTTCTGTACTTGTAGTGGGACAGTGTAAGGACACTTTCCTGAGGGCTGGTGTACTTGTAGTGGGACAGTGTCAGGACACTCTCTTGAGGGCTGCTGTACTTGTAGTGGGACAGTGTCCAGGCCAATCTCATGAGGGCTGCTGTACTTGTAGTGGGACAGTGTCCAGGCCACTCTCGTGAGGGCTGCCGCACTTGTAGTGGGACAGTGTCCAGGCCACTCTCGTGAGGGCTGCTGCACTTGTACTGGGACAGTGTCCAGGACACTCTCGTGAGGGCTGCTGCACTGGTACTGGGACAGTGTCCGAGACACTGTCGTGAGGGCTGCTGCACTTGTAGTGGGACAGTGTCCAGGCCACTCTCGTGAGGGCTGCTGTACTTGTAGTGGGACAGTGTCCAGGCCACTCTCGTGAGGGCTGCTGTACTTGTACTGGGACAGTGCCCAGGACAATCTTGCGAGGGCTGCTGCACTTGTACTGGGACAGTGTCCCGGCCACTCTTGTGAGGACTGCTGCACTTCTACTGGGACAGTGTCCAGGACACTCTTGTGAGGGCTGCTGTGTTTGTAGTGGAACAGTGTCCTGGACACACTCGTGAGGGCTGCTGTGTTTGTAGTGGGACAGTGTCCAGGCCATTCTAGTGAGGGCTGCTGTGTTTGAAATGGGACAGTGTCCAGGACACTCTCGTGATGGCTGCTGTACATGTAGTGGGACAGTGTCCTGGCCACTCTTGTGAGGGCTGCTGCACCTGTACTGGGACAGTGTCCAGGACACTCTCGTCAGGGCTGCTGCACTTGTACTGGGACAGTGTCCAAGACACTCTCGTGAAGGGTGCAGCAGTTGCAGTGGGACAGTGTCCAGGACATGCTCGTCAGGGCTGCTGTGTTTGTAGTGGGACAGTGTCCAGGACATGCTCGTCAGGGCTGCTGCACTTTTAGTGGGATAGTGTCTAGGCCAATCTCATAAGGGCTGCTGTACTTGTATTGGGACAGTGTCTAGGACACTTGTGAGGGCTGCTGCAAATGTACTGGGATAGTCCATGACACTCACGTTAGGGCTGCTGGACTTGTAGAGGGACAGTGTCCAGGACACGCTCGTCAGGGCTGCTGCGCTTTTAGTGGGATAGTGTCTAGGCCAATCTCATAAGGGCTGCTGTACTTGTAGTGGGACAGTGTGTAGGACACTTGTGAGGGCTGCTGCACTTGTACTGGGACAGTGTCCAGGACACTCTTGTGAAGGGTGCAGCAGTTTGCAGTGGGACAGTGTCCAGGACTTGCTCGTCAGGGCTGCTGCACTTGTACTGGGACAGTCCATGACACTCACGTTAGGGCTGCTGGACGTGTAGTGGGACAGTGTCCAGGACACGCTCGTCAGGGCTGCTGCACTTGTACTGGGACAGTGTCCAGGACACTCTCGTGAGGGCTGCTGCACTGGTACTGGGACAGTGTCCGGGACACTGTCGTGAGGGCTGCTGTACTTGTAGTGGGACAGTGTCCAGGCCACTCTTGTGAGGGCTGCTGTACTTGTAGTGGGACAGTGTCTAGGCCACTCTTGTGAGGGCTGCTGCACTGGTACTGGGACAGTGTCTGGGACACTGTCATGAGGGCTGCTGCATTTGAGTGGGACAGTGTCCAGGCCACTCTTGGAAGGGCTGCTGCACTGGTACTGGGACAGTGTCCCGGACACTCTCGTAAGGTCTGCTGTACCTGTACTGGGACAGTGCCCAGGACACTCTTGTGAGGGCTGCTGCACTTGTTGCGGGACAGTGTCCAGGACACTCTTGTGAGGGATGCTGTACTTGTAGTTGGACAGTGTCCAGGACACTCTCGTGAGGGCTGCTTCACTTGTACTGGGACAGTGTCTGGGACACTCTCGTGAGATGTGCTGTACATGTAGTGGGAGAGTGTCCAGGTCACTCTTGTGAGGGCTGCTGTCTTGTACTGGGACAGTGTTCAGGACACACTCAACAGGACTTGTGTACTCGAAGTGCGACAGTGTCCAGGACAGTCACGTGAGGCTGCTGTACTTGTACTGGGACAGTGTTATAACTGGCCTCGTGGCGTGGTCCCACTCTTCCCGCATGGTGGGCCCTGGACAACATCAACCCCTGTCCCTCGGGCTGAAGATACCCCCTCCAACCTTCACGAGAGCCGCCACTCCTGGCGACCCCCGGCTCTCTTCCACCAGAACATGGCGATCCCTACTCGACCCACGCTGCTGGTCCGATCCCTATCTCGGGCCACCCTCTCTGGCCCCGACTCCATCTTGGGCCTCCCCCGTCTGGAACCCGTGGCCTCGGCCCGACCTCGGCCGCGGCCCCAACAAAGCACCGACATCGAGGCACCAAAATCCGACCAGGTGTTAAAACGGCCACTTGACGGATCAAAGAAGAGGGGAGTTTCGATGGCCCTCCAGCAGTCCCCGGACGCCTGGTTTCGATCGCCCTCCAGCCTCCCTGGGCGCTGGCTCCACCCTCCTGCTGGGTGTCTGGACACTCTCATCCCGGCCCCTCTGACCCCCAGGTGCGAGGGTCCGGACATCAAAGGACTCCAGACCTATATCTGGGGCAGCCCTGGAATGGGTCGGTGGTTGTATCCTGGAGTCGAGAGACCCCGAGAAGAACTCACCTACTTCGAACCCCTAACCAACTTTGGAGCCCTGCTGGCGCTGCCGCGGCCCAACCTCGCTGAAACCATCTTTGGAGCTCTGCTGGCGCTGCCGCGGCCCGACCTCGCTGAAACCATCTTTGGAGCCCTGCTGGCGCTGCCGCGGCCCAACCTCGCTGAAAACCATCCTTGGAGCCCTGCTGGCGGTGCCGCGGCCCAACCTCGCTGAAACCATCTTTGGAGCCCTGCTGGCGCTGCCGCGGCCCAACCTTGCTGAAACCATCTTTGGAGCCCTGCTGGCGCTGCCGCGGCCCGACCCTGAGGAACCCCCCAGCTCGAGGATTGAGAGCTGAGCGTAGGGTATCCCTGTACCAAGCTGGTACCAAGACTGTCCCGCTACCCCCTTCCCGCAGTTACTAAGACCTTAAGGATCCCTCGATCCATTCCTACCTGTATTGCCGAGATAACCTGCCTTGATTGCTGATAAAAACGTTAAGAATCTATCCTTGTGTGGTGTCCATCTGTAGTGGTGTGATTGCTCGCCTGTATGATCCTAGGAGAGGAACCTCGCCAGGAGGCCTCTCAACCTCGCTCGGTCAGTTCCAGAAGGAGAGGTGGGTCTTGGGGTGGTCGGCCAGACAACCTCTGCCTCCCCCCTAAGATCGCCTTTCTAACAGACAGTGTCCAGGTGACTCTCGCGATGGCTGCTGTACTTGTAGTTGGACAGTGTTCAGGACACTCTGGTGAGGGCTGCTGTACTTGTCCTGGGACAGTGTTCAGGCCACTCTTGTGAGGGCTGCTGCACTTGTAGTGGGACAGTGTTCAGTCCACTCTTGTGAGGACTGCTGTACTTGTCCTGGGACAGTGTTCAGTCCACTCTTGTGAGGACTGCTGTACTTGTCCTGGCACAGTGTGCAGGACACGCTCGTCAGGGCTGCTGCACTTGTAGTGGGACAGTGTCCGGGAGACTCTTGTGAGGGCTGCTGCACTTGTACTGGGACAGTGTCCGGGACACTCTTGTGAGGACTGCTGTACTTGTCCTTGCACAGTGTGCAGGACACGCTCGTCAGGGCTGCTGCACTTGTAGTGGGACAGTGTCCGGGACACTCTTGTGAGGGCTGCTGCACTGGTACTGGGACAGTGTCCAGGCCACTCTCGCGAGGGCTGCTGCACTTGTAGTGGGACAGTGTCCGGGACACTCTCGCGAGGGCTGCTGTACTTGTACTGGGACAGTATCCAGTCCACTCTTGTGAGGTCTGCTGTACTTGTAGTGGGACAGTGTCCAGGACACTCTGGTGAGGGCTGCTGCACTTGTACTGGGACAGTGTCCAGGAAACTCTTGTGAGGGCTGCTGCACTTGTCCTGGGACAGTGTCCAGGACACACTCAACAGGACTTGTGTACTCGAAGTGCGACAGAGTCCAGGACAGTCACGTGAGGGCTGCTGTACTTGTAGTGGGACAGTGTCCAGGTGACTCTTGTGAGGGCTGCTGTACTTGTACTGGGACAGTGTCCAGGCCACTCTCGTGAGGGCTGCTGCACTTGTAGTGGGACAGTGTCTAGGACACTCTCATGAGGGCTGCTGCACTTGTAGTGGGACAGTGTCCAGGCCACTCTTGTGAGGGCTGCTGCACTTGTGGTTGGACAGTGTCCAGGACACTCTCGCGGGGGCTGCTGTACTTGTAGTGGGACAGTGTCCGGGACACTCTCGTGAGGGCTGCTGTACTTGTACTGGGACAGTGTCCAGGACACTCTCATGAGGGCTGCTGTACTTGTAGTGGGACAGTGTCCAGGCCACTGTCGTGAGGGCTGCTGCACTGGTCCTGGTACAGTGTCTGGGACACTGTTGTGAGGACTGCTGCACTTGTAGTGGGACAGTGTCCAGGAACCTCTCGTGAGGGCTGCTGTACTTGTAGTGGGACAGTGTCCAGGCCAATCTCATGAGGGCTGCTGTACTTGTAGTGGGACAGTGTCTAGGACACTTGTGAGAGCTGCTGCACTTGCAGTGGGACAGTGTCCAGGCCACTCTCGTGAGGGCTGCTGCACTGGTCCTGGTACAGTGTCTGGGACACTGTCGTGAGGACTGCTGCACTTGTAGTGGGACAGTGTCCAGGAACCTCTCGTGAGGGCTGCTGTACTTGTAGTGGGACAGTGTCCAGGCCAATCTCATGAGGGCTGCTGTACTTGTAGTGGGACAGTGTCTAGGACACTTGTGAGAGCTGCTGCACTTGCAGTGGGACAGTGTCCAGGCCACTCTCGTGAGGGCTGCTTCAATGGTACTGGGACAGTGTCCGGGACACTGTCGTGAGGGCTGATGCACTTGTAGTGGGACAGTGTCTAGGCCACTCTTGTGAGGCCTGCTGCACTGGTACTGGGACAGTGTCTGGGACACTGTCGTGAGGGCTGCTGCATTTGTAGTGGGACAGTGTCCAGGCCACTCTCGTGAGGGCTGCTGAACTTGTAGTGGGACAGTGTCCAGGCCACTCTTGTGAGGGTTGCTGCATGGTACTGGGACAGTGTCCGGGACACTCTCGTGAGGGCTGCTGTGTTTGTAGTGGGACAGTGTCCAGGCCACTCTCATGAGGGCTGCTGAACTTGTAGTGGGACAGTGTCCAGGCCACTCTTATGAGGGCTGCTGCATGGTACTGGGACAGTGTCCGGGACACTCTCGTGAGGGCTGCTGCACTTGTAGTGGGACAGTGTCCAGGACACTCTCGCGAGGGCTGCTGCACTTGTACTGGGACAGTGTCCGGGACACTCTTGTGAGGTCTGCTGCACTTGTAGTGGGACAGTGTCCAGGACACTCTCGCGAGGGCTGCTGCACTTGTAGTGGGACAGTGTCCAGGAAACTCTTGTGAGGGCTGCTGCACTTGTCCTGGGACAGTGTCTGGGACACTGTCGTGAGGGCTGCTGCATTTGTAGTGGGACAGTGTCCAGGCCACTCTCGTGAGGGCTGCTGAACTTGTAGTGGGACAGTGTCCAGGCTACTCTTGTGAGGGCTGCTGCATGGTACTGGGACAGTGTCCGGGACACTCTCGTGAGGGCTGCTGTGTTTGTAGTGGGACAGTGTCCAGGCCACTCTCATGAGGGCTGCTGAACTTGTAGTGGGACAGTGTCCAGGCCACTCTTATGAGGGCTGCTGCATGGTACTGGGACAGTGTCCGGGACACTCTCGTGAGGGCTGCTGCACTTGTAGTGGGACAGTGTCCAGGACACTCTCGCGAGGGCTGCTGCACTTGTAGTGGGACAGGGTCCGGGACACTCTCGCGAGGGCTGCTGTACTTGTACTGGGACAGTGTCCGGGACACTCTCGTGAGGGCTGCTGTGTTTGTAGTGGGACAGTGTCCAGTCCTCTCTTGTGAGGGCTGCTGCACTTGTACTGGGACAGTGTCCAGGACACTCTCGTGAGGGCTGCTGCACTGGTACTGGGACAGTGTCTGGGACACTCTCATGAGGGCTGCTGTACTTGTACTGGGACAGTGTCCGGGACACTCTCGTGAGGGCTGCTGTGTTTGTAGTGGGACAGTGTCCAGGCCACTCTCGTGAGGGCTGCTGTACTTGTACTGGGACAGTGTCCGGGACACTCTCGTGAGGGCTGCTGTGTTTGTAGTGGGACAGTGTCCAGGCCACTCTCGTGAGGGCTGCTGTACTTGTAGTGGGACAGTGTGCAGGACACGCTCGTCAGGGCTGGTGTACTTGAAGTGCGATAGTGTCCAGGACAGTCACGTGAGGGCTGCTGTACCGGTAGTGGGACAGTGTCCAGGACACTCTAGTGAGGGCTGCTGTATTTGTACTGGGACAGTGTCCAGGTGACTCTCGTCAGGGCTGCTGCACTTGTAGGTGGACAGTGTTCAGGACACTTGTGAGGGCTGCTGCACTTGTAGTGGGACAGTGTCCGGGACACACTTGTGAGGGCTGCTGCACTTGTACAAGGACAGTGTCCAGGACACTCTCGTGAGGGCTGCTGCACTTGTACAAGGACAGTGTCCAGGACACTCTCGCGGGGGCTGCTGTGTTTGTAGTGGGACAGTGTCCAGGCCACTCTCTTGAGGGCTGCTGCACTTGTCATGGGACAGTGTCCACGACAGTCACGTGAGGGCTGCTGTACTTGTAGTCGGACAGTGTCCAGAAACCGGTCCTCGGAAGCTTGTTTCCGGTCCAGGGAAGGCATGGTTTGGCAGTTCGGGCTGCACTGCTCCCATGAGGCACAGGGTCAGACTGATTTGCATATAGCCGGGTCTGAACTGGGGTGGCAGAGTGGGCTAAAGAACGGTGAGGGATCAAACCCAGATCTTTTGACTGGGTGTGAGTGTTTGATTGGTTCAGATGCTCCGTCCATCACCACCCCCTTTTGTACCACTCACGTGAGGGCTGCTGCACTTGTAGTGGGACAGTGTCCAGGACACTCTTGTGAGGCCTGCTGTACTTGTAGCGGGACAGTGTCCAGGCAACTCTCGTGAGGGCTGTTGCACTTGTAGTGGGACAGTCCATGACACTCACATGAGGGCTGCCGTAATTGTAGTGGGACAGTGTCCAGGACACTCTCGTGAGGGCTGCTGCACTTGTAGTGGGACAGTGTCCAGGCCACTCTGGTGAGGGCTGCTGCACTTGTAGTGGGACAGTGTCCAGGCCTCTCTTGTGAGGGCTGCTGTGCTTGTATTGGGACAGTGTCCAGGCCACTGTCGTGAGGGCTGCTGCACTTGTAGTGGGACAGTGTCCAGGACACTCTGGTGAGGGCTGCTGCACTTGTAGTGGGACAGTGTCCAGGACACTCTCGTGAGGGCTGCTGCACTTGTAGTGGGACAGTGTCCAGGACACTCTCGTGAGGGCTGCTGCACTTGTAGTGGGACAGTGTCAAGGCCACTCTCGTAAGGGCTGCCGCACTTATTTCTGGGACAGTGTCCACATCACCCAGCTCACTGAATACTCCCTGCCAATAACCCTGGATCGTGGGACATGACCAAATGGTACGATAAAAGTTCCCTCCGGTGGCAGCACATCTGAGGCATCTTGTATCTTCAGTCCTCCCCATTTTATGGAGTCGTACCCTGTCATAATAGGTTCTATGAAGTACATTATATTGGATGAGTCGTAGCCTGGACTTAATAGCTACCTCCCTAGGATGCATCATTAATGCCCCAGCCTACATCATCCATTTCTCCTACCTCCCTTTCCCACTTCCTCCTAAGTTTGCCCAAGTCGTCAGCCATATTGTTCATTAATGTTCTATATGTGAGTGATACTGCTTTTTCCTGTATCTGCTCTTGCAGTAATCTGCCCTCTAAGGGTGCGTACTCCGGGAGCGTATCCAGGTGGCCCTTTTCTGTTCGCCAAGCATTCCGCAATTGCGCATATTTAAGAAACTGCGTATGGTGCAGTCCAAATTGCGACCTCAGAGCAGTGAATGGTTTCAGTTCTCCCTTAGCTATTATGTCTCCTAATGTCGAGATCCCTATTTCATCCCATCTCTGGAAGCCCTTTCATTTATTCAAATATGTCAGCCACGTGCAGTGCCAAATCGGTGTCTGACGTGTAGGTTTGTTTTCCCATCGGTGCGCACAGTCGTTTTGTTCTATATCTCTAGGGTAAGCCCAGTGGCCGGAAGAAGCTTCTTACTCCCTTTACCCCCATATAGATAACACGTCAGAGGCCGGGCTGTCATACGGTGTCGTTTGAGGGCATATGTGGGGTGGTCCACCTGAGCATGTAGCCAGTCGTTAATTGGAGCTATATGTTCCGCCCAGTAGTACGCCTCTAGGTTCGGGAGTGATATCCCTCCGCTATACTGATGGCGCTGAAGGGTGCTCAGCGCCACCCTCAGTTGTTTGCCCAGCCAAAGGAAGGTCCTAAGTTCCGCGTTTATCCTCTCGATCACCTTTCGTGGCAAAGGGTAATACTCATTTTGTAGTGCGTATAGGAATCTAGGTAGTGTGATCATTTTGAACATCAGTATGAGTGTAGCCAATGGGTCATTGGAAACATCCCTGAGGCACTCAATGTAATGTATTGTTCAAAAACGATTTAGCTGGACAATCTTAGCTTTTTATCCATATAGTTCTTTTAATTTCTTATATTTGTTCCATCATTGGTATTCTTTTCATATCCATATGACACTGTGATTCCACATTAGTTTTCAACATTCACAAATGCAACATTTCATAATCCGCTCCAATGCATTTCGGGCCACCGCCCTTCATCGGGGAGCATCTATAACAAAACAATATGTAGGTGTAATCCTTATTCCAAACAACAAAGATAAAGCATAGAGATGTATGCAAATGCACCGGTTAAATAAAGTGCCCCTTGTTTTTACAATCACCGATATGTGCTCAACGTGATGGGTATAACTCTGGCCTGTGCTTGTAAGAGGAAGAGCTGTGTTTATAGACCCAAAAAACGTTAGTGCTTTAAGCGACGTGACAATAAATACGTGCTGGTATAGAAAAAGCTGGTTGAGTTTAAACGCGGAAAAGCCATCAAATAGAAGAAAGGTTCTGAGGTTCTAAATAATACGATCCCATGCAAAAAATAACCATGCTGACTACATGCGCGAAAACGCGGCGCTTTGGGCTTCGATATACTTACAATTGATGGAGTTTCAAAACATTCCGGACGCCGGAGACGGCTTAGGTAACCGGTTCGTTTTTCGGTGTGTGTATATGCGCGCCCGTGTTTGTAAGGGTCATGTGATCGCTAGGGGTAAACACAAAGGGTGGACTATGCGTTCAAGACTAAAACAGGATGAAAGACTACGCTGCTTGCCTGTACATGCAGTGAGTGGAAAAAATATAAAGATGGTCATTATGAGTGGTAAAAGTTAAACGTGGGATAAACAAGCTGGGAAAAAATTAAGCTAGGAAAAAATAAATACAATGGAGTGTAAGTAGGAATAAGGTCAAATCTGCATTCACGAGCTGGGTTCAGAACAGAACTAGAGGCATGAATTGCCTTAATAGTAGTCTTATATATAGCATGCAAATTCTACACGTTCGTTTAAGCCCGCAGGCTTGGTCGCGTTCAATTTGTAAATCCAGTAATTTTCCCGTTGTAGCAGCATTTTGTTATTGTCTCTACCCTCTTTTTTTTGGATGATTTCCAATGCCATAAATCTTAGTTGAGAAATGTTGTGGTTCATTTCCAAGAAATGTGCTGCAACTGAGGATTTTAAATTGTGGGTGCGGATGTTAGATTTGTGTTCGTTCAACCTAGTCTTTAATTTACGTTCAGTCTTTCCGACGTAAACTTTTCCGCACGGACATTTAAGAAGGTATATCAGATTGTTAGAGTCACATGTTGCTGTTACTTGTAATTTGATATTGTTTCCTCGCATTGGATGGGTGATCGTATTTCCTGGTATGATATTGTGACAATTATTGCAATTATTGCATGGTCTCGTTCCTTTTGCGATGAAAGTGGGTTCTGTGGGTTGTTTCAAGATTTCACCCAAGTTTTTGCTCCTGGTATGAGCGAATATTGGTCTGTTTTTAAACATGTCTTTGAAGTCTGGTTCTAATACTAACATTGGCCAATGTTTAAGTATTATATTTCTATACTCAGTGGTTACATTAGAATATCTTGATACTATGACCATCCGGTCACTCTTTTGTTTGCTTGTTGTCTGATGTAAAAGAGTTTGACGATTCAATTTCTCCACTTCTTTGGTGGCTTGTACTAGAAGTTCCTCTGGATATTTTCTATCTCTGAATCGATCTTTCATTTCCTCCATTCTTATTTTTGATTGATTCGGGTCTGACGTAATTCGTTTAACTCTCATTAGTTGAGATTTCGGTAGGTGTTTTTTAGTGAAGGTTGATGAAAACTGTTGTAATGTAACATGTTGTTACGGTCGGTGGGTTTGCGAAAGATATCCGTTGTTATTTATATACACTGTCCCACTCACCGACAGAGAAAAACAGGTCCAACAACATCAGGAACTACAACTGAACAAACACCAAGTACGTCCACCAGTTCACTCAACACGGATTTTTTAGAACAGGTCGTAGAACCCGACGATCCAGGAGGAGCAAAACAAAAAACAGTTCCACCTCAAACAAGGAGTACAGCCCAACCGAAAAAAGACAACAAGAAAAAAACGATCTAGTCATCAACATATCAGATCACTCCTTTACAGATCAAGAAATGAAATTGCTACAAAAAGGCACTTCCTTCGTACCAACAACAGGAACGGATTTACTCGAGCTAGAAGTTAGTACATTCAAACTGACTAGAAAATTAAAACTACGTCACTTCTTTACTAACATAATGCCAGCAACTGTAGAAAAGGAACCCGATCCACTAATGGGACTCAAAACTTCCAGTTCATTTCAGGCCCCTCAAAGTCACAAAACAATTGACTTATTTGAGCAAATGGTCAGACAAGACCTATCAACGATTAACTTTCAGAAAAACAAACATAAGAATGTCACACAAAAAGACCGGGATACATTAAAGAAAATAGCGAACAACCTGAATATAACCTGCACTAAGGCAGACAAGGGCGGAGCCCTTGTCATCATGAACTCACACATGTACCATCAGAAAATCCAACAGCACTTATCAGATGACTCCACCTATTTACAACTTCCAGGGAATCCCACCTCAGAATATATGAGAATCTTGACTGAAATAGTAAACAAAGCAATAACACAGGGAGTGATCAATCAGAAGACTAAGAACTTTTTACTGAAATCCAACCCAAGAAGTCCAAACATATATGCGGTTCCTAAAATTCATAAAAATCTAATGGATCCCCCAATCCGACCTATTGTATCTACCCGCAACAGCATACATCAGCCTATAGGTCAATTTCTGGACCGTCATCTGCAATCTATCGTTCAATCTTTACCAAGTTACATCCGTGACACGACAGATTTTTTGAAGAAATTGGAGGCAATCACCATAGACCCAAATGAACAACTGTGGCTATGCACTGCCGACGTTAATTCGTTGTACACGACCATTCCACACCAAGAGGGCATTGAAGCCATGGAACAGGCCATCTTGAAACTTGAAGTAGACGAATCCATGAAAACATTTCTTATGGAGCTAGTCATGTTTACACTGTATCACAGCTATTTTGAGTATAAGGACAATTGGTATCTGCAACTAGTGGGCACCAGCATGGGAAACAGCGCTGCCCCAGTCTACGCGAATATTTTCATGGGAGAATTCGAACAGTCTCATATTTGGACAAATCCACAATGGAAAGATAATCTCAAGATGTACGGAAGGTATATCGATGACTTATTCATTCTTTGGAACACACACGTCAAAATTTGGAACAGGCGTTATCAACCCTTAACATAGCCAACCCACGAATCCAGTTTACCTGGACAATAGACCCCAAAATCATTACATTTTTGGATGTACAAGTCACCGTACATAACAATAAAATAACAACGGATATCTTTCGCAAACCCACCGACCGTAACAACATGTTACATTACAACAGTTTTCATCAACCTTCACTAAAAAAACACCTACCGAAATCTCAACTAATGAGAGTTAAACGAATTACGTCAGACCCGAATCAATCAAAAATAAGAATGGAGGAAACGAAAGATCGATTCAGAGATAGAAAATATCCAGAGGAACTTCTAGTACAAGCCACCAAAGAAGTGGAGAAATTGAATCGTCAAACTCTTTTACATCAGACAACAAGCAAACAAAAGAGTGACCGGATGGTCATAGTATCAAGATATTCTAATGTAACCACTGAGTATAGAAATATAATACTTAAACATTGGCCAATGTTAGTATTAGAACCAGACTTCAAAGACATGTTTAAAAACAGACCAATATTCGCTCATACCAGGAGCAAAAACTTGGGTGAAACCTTGAAACAACCCACAGAACCCACTTTCATCGCAAAAGGAACGAGACCATGCAATAATTGCAATATTTGTCACAATATCATACCAGGAAATACGATAACCCATCCAATGCGAGGAAACAATATCAAATTACAAGTAACAGCAACATGTGACTCTAACAATCTGATATACCTTCTTAAATGTCCGTGCGGAAAAGTTTACGTCGGAAAGACTGAACGTAAATTAAAGACTAGGTTGAACAAACACAAATCTAACATCCGCACCCACAATTTAAAATCCTCAGTTGCAGCACATTTCTTGGAAATGAACCACAACATTTCTCAACTAAGATTTATGGCATTGGAAATCATCCAAAAAAAAGAGGGTAGAGACAATAACAAAATGCTGCTACAACGGGAAAATTACTGGATTTACAAATTGAACGCGACCAAGCCTGCGGGCTTAAACGAACGTGTAGAATTTGCATGCTATATATAAGACTACTATTAAGGCAATTCATGCCTCTAGTTCTGTTCTGAACCCAGCTCGTGAATGCAGATTTGACCTTATTCCTACTTACACTCCATTGTATTTATTTTTTCCTAGCTTAATTTTTTCCCAGCTTGTTTATCCCACGTTTAACTTTTACCAATCATAATTACCATCTTTATATTTTTTCCACTCACTGCATGTACAGGCAAGCAGCGTAGTCTTTCATCCTGTTTTAGTCTTGAACGCATAGTCCACCCTTTGTGTTTACCCCTAGCGATCACATGACCCTTACAAACACGGGCGCGCATATACACACACCGAAAAACGAACCGGTTACCTAAGCCGTCTCCGGCGTCCGGAATGTTTTGAAACTCCATCAATTGTAAGTATCTCGAAGCCCAAAGCGCCGCGTTTTCGCACATGTAGTCAGCATGGTTATTTTTTGCATGGGATCGTATTATTTAGAACCTCAGAACCTTTCTTCTATTTGATGGCTTTTCCGCGTTTAAACTCAACCAGCTTTTTCTATACCAGCACGTATTTATTGTCACGTCGCTTAAAGCACTAACGTTTTTTTGGTCTATAAACACAGCTCTTCCTCTTACAAGCACAGGCCAGAGTTATACCCATCACGTTGAGCACATATCGGTGATTGTAAAAACAAGGGGCACTTTATTTAACCGGTGCATTTGCATACATCTCTATGCTTTATCTTTGTTGTTTGGAATAAGGATTACACCTACATATTGTTTTGTTATAGATGCTCCCCGATGAAGGGCGGTGGCCCGAAATGCATTGGAGCGGATTATGAAATGTTGCATTTGTGAATGTTGAAAACTAATGTGGAATCACAGTGTCATATGGATATGAAAAGAATACCAATGATGGAACAAATATAAGAAATTAAAAGAACTATATGGATAAAAAGCTAAGATTGTCCAGCTAAATCGTTTTTGAACAATACATTACATTGAGTGCCTCAGGGATGTTTCCAATGACCCATTGGCTACACTCATACTGATTTATCTACACTCGCCCGGAGTGATGGGCGACACCTGAGAGCACCTACAAACTTTTTTTCCTTTTGAAGAAACATTATCAAAAGCAGTGCCTGGCTCTACTTAACTTTTAGATCATTTTGAACATGGCTGCTCGCCCTAGTATGGTAAGGGGGAGTTGCCTCCATCGGGGGGCGTCCTCTATAAAGTTCAGTATTATTCGTTCTATATTTTGCTCGTAAGACTGTTTTTGCCCAGAGTCACATAGACTCCGAGGTACTTAAACCCTTCTATTGTCGGCAATAATTTCCCTGGTAGAGCCGTCCAGTGTCCAAGCCCCCTGGGGTCGTAGAGGACCGACTTGTGCCAGTTTATCTGGTATCCCGCATACCCTCCATATCGTTCCAGTTCCGAGAACATTTCCGAGATCGTGCTTTCCGGCTGTGTAATGTATAACAGGACATCATCCACATATAGCGATATCTTCTCCTCCGTGGAGTCCTCTTCTCCCCTCCGAAATCTTTTAATGGCCTTGTTTTTACGTATCCTGCCCGCCAGTACCTCTATTGTGAGCGCAAAGAGGAGGGGGGACAGTGGACAACCCTGTCTAGTTCCCCTCCGGACAGGGAATTCCCGAGATATGGTCCTGTTCACTCTCACCTTAGCTCTGGGTTCCGTGTATAACAGTTGGACCCACTTTTGAAATTTCGGGCCAAAGCCGAACTTGTCCAGAACCCCCTCGAGGAAGGGCCAGTATTTCTCGGTACTTTCAGTTAACATTTTTGATACCACTAATGTGCACTCCGGGATTGTTGCGAGCATGGAAGCTGAGGCTTCCTACAGAAACAAGTGGCCCGCCTGTTTGGGGGCGGGGCTCTGTGTCATGTTGGTAAGTATCCTTCCATTTCTGGTGTCTAGCAGCAGTTTTAAGATCTTTTTAGAGTTTCTTGTTCCTCAGTTGGGTTTAACCTCTAATATGTATATGTTTCAATCGTCTTCTTTGCTTGATGTTGCTCGTGAGAAAGTGTCACTCATAGTCATTGAAATGTCATGTCACTCATGATAACACTGAAATTATGAAAATGTCACTCATAGCAATCTGAAACCTTGGCAGCTATGCAGGCTCGGGCAGGACTGGTCTCTGCCCCCTCCACAGGCCCAGTCACGACTGATCTCTGCCCTCCCCCAGGCCCAGTCACGACTGATCTCTGCCCCCTCCCCTTCCCAGTTACGACTGATCGACTCTGCCCCCTCCCCAGTCACGACTAATCTCTGCCTCCTCCCCCAGTCACGACTGATCTCTGCCCCCTCTCCAGGCCCAGGCAGGACTGATCTCTGCCCAATCCCCTGGTAGGACTGATCTCTGCCCCCTCCCCAGTCACGACTAATCTCTGCCTCCTCCCCCAGTCACGACTAATCTCTGCCCCCCCCCCCCCTCCCCCCTCCCCAGTCACGACTGATCTCTGCCCCCTCCTCGGGCAGGACTCATCTCTGCCTTTCCCCAGACACAGGCAGCAGCTCCGGCACTTCCTCCTTCCTCGGGTCACACTCTCTCTCCCGCTGTTGCTGCCGCCGGGGCCAGCCGGAGCGCTTCTCTGCAGACTTCCTCCTCGCTTCTCACTTCCTCCTTCTGGGGGTGGGGGCACCGGAGGAGTCCTCGCCCAGCCTGCCGAGGAGCAGAGGAGCGCCGCCCGGAGCCGAGAGCAGAGCCGCGCCAGAGACCCGGAGAGGAGTGCAGCACAGGAGACATCTGTAGCACAGCACGGGAGACATCTGCAGCACAGCACAGGAGACATCTGTAGCACAGCACGGGAGACATCTGCAGCACAGGCGGAACCTACAGCACCAGGAGCGGGGAGAGGAGTGCAGCACAGGAGACATCTGCAGCACAGACGGGACCCCGCAGCACAGGAGACATCTGCAGCACAGGAGACATCTGCAGCACAGGCGGGACCTGCAGCACAGGCGAGACCTGCAGCACAGCGGGTGGCCCCGCAGCAGGAACCTGTAGCTGAGACGGATACCTGCAGCAGAGACAGCGTCTTCAACAGAAAGAGAGCGCTGCAGCAGAGCCGAGACTCGCAGCAGCTGAGGAGCTGCAGAGGGGGCCAGACAGAGACGGCACTTCTCCCCCCAAGGAGCGCGAGAGCTATGAGAGGTAAGCGAAGGTCTCTTTGGGACAGGTTACTGCCCCACCCCTCGCGCCCCCAGTGTTCCACAATGAAGAAGGGGCGCGCCGCGAAAGTTCCGGGGTGCGCCTGTGGGGAGGGGAGGGGGGGAAGGGCTGGGCCGGGAGGGGTGAAAAGTGAACTTGGTGCTGAGTGCAGGGACAGTTTTTTTGGCCTCAGGCCCCGAGTAACGGATCCGAGCGGAAGTGCAGATCTGACAGCGCCAGGCTGCTGCCGCCGCCCTGGCAGGCCGCTGGGTGTGGCGCCGGAGCTCCTAGAGGCGACGCCCAGAGTTTGGGGGCGAGTCCCCGGCTCCTGCCTCTCGCGCCGCGGGCGGTGTATGCCGGGACGAGCGTGTCTCAAGGGTAGGTAGGTGCATGAATGTGAAGAATCCTCACTGTCCCATTGGAAGTATTAGTGCAACCACTGTCCCGATGAAAGTATGGCACACCCTGCTGAGAAGAGGCGGCCCTGCCCCATTAAATGTATACCAATCTATGCTGAGACAAGGTGTCCCTGTCCTATTAAACGTGTAGCGCACTGCCTGCTGAGAAGAGGCACACTGTCCCATTAAATGCATACCATACCATGCTGAGAAGAGGCACACTGTCCCATTAAATGCATACCATGCTGAGAAAAGGTGGAACTGTCCTATTAAATATATAGCATATCATAGTGAGAAAAGGTGGCACTGTCATATTAAATGTATAGCACACCATGCTGAGAAAAGGCGGCACTGCCCCATTAAATGTACAGCATGCGTGACTGAGAAAAGGCGGCACTGTCCCAATAAATGTATAGCATACCCTGCTGACAAGAGGCGGCCCTGTCCCTTTAAATGTATAGCATACCATGCTGAGAAAAGGCGGCACTGTCCCATTAAATGTATAGCATACCATGCTTAGAAAAAGCAGCACTGTCCCATTAAATGTATAGCATACTCTGTCCCGTTACATGTATGACATACCATGCTGAGAAAAGGCGACACTATCCCAATAAATAAATGTATAGCAAAGCCCACTGAGAAGTGGCGGCACTGTCCCAATAAATGTATAGCACACCCTTCTGAGAAGAGGCGGCCCTGTCCCATTAAATGTATAGCAAACCCCGCTGAGAAGTGGCGGCACTGTCCCAATAAATGTATAGCATACCCTGCTGACAAGAGGCGGCCCTGTCCCTTTAAATGTATAGCATACCATGCTGAGAAAAGGCGGCACTGTCCCATTAAATGTATAGCATACCATGCTTAGAAAAAGCAGCACTGTCCCATTAAATGTATAGCATACTCTGTCCCGTTACATGTATGACATACCATGCTGAGAAAAGGCGACACTATCCCAATAAATAAATGTATAGCAAAGCCCACTGAGAAGTGGCGGCACTGTCCCAATAAATGTATAGCACACCCTTCTGAGAAGAGGCGGCCCTGTCCCATTAAATGTATAGCAAAACCCGCTGAGAAGTGGCTAAACTGTCCCAATAAATGTATAGCACACCATGCTGAGAAGATGCGGCACTGTCTAATTAAATACATAGCACACCCTGCTGAGAAGTGGTGGCACTGTCCCAATAAATGTATAGTATACCATGCTGAGAAGAGACGGCTCTGTCTCATTGAATGTATAGCACACCCTGCTGAGAAGTGGTGGCACTGTCCCAATAAATGTATAGCACACCCTGCTAAGATGAGACGGTACTGTCCCATTGAATGTAAGCACGCCCTGCTGAGATGAGACAGTACTGTCCCATTGAATGTATAGCATGCCCTGCTGAGAAGATGAGGCACTGTCTCATTGAATGTATAGCAAACCCTGCTGAGAAGTGGCGGCACTGTCCCAATAAATGTATAGCATACCATGCTGAGAAGAGACGGCTCTGTCTCATTGAATGTATAGCACACCCTGCTAAGATGAGACGGTACTGTCCCATTGAATGTAAGCACGCTCTGCTGAGATGAGACAGTACTGTCACATTAAATGTATAGCATGCCCTGCTGAGAAGAGATGGTACTGTCTCATTGAATGTATAGCATGCCCTGCTGAGAAGATGCTGCACTGTCTCATTAAATGTATAGCAAACCCTGCTGAGAAGTGGCGGCACTGTCCCAATAAATGTATAGCATACCATGCTGAGAAAAGGCAGCACTGTCCCATTAAATGTATAGCATACCATGCTGAGAAAAGGCAGAACTGTCCCATTAAATGTATAGCATACCATGCTTAGAAAAGGCAGCACTGTCCCATTAAATGTATAGTATACTCTGTCCAATTACATGTATAACATGCCATGCTGAGAAAAGGCGACACTGTCCCAATAAATGATAGCAAAGCCCACTGAGAAGTGGCGGCACTGTCCCAATAAATGTATAGCACACCCTTCTGAGAAGAGGCGGCCCTGTCCCATTAAATGTATAGCATACCATGCTGAGAAAAGGCGGCACTGTCCCAATAAATGTATAGCAAAACCCGCTGAGAAGTGGCCGCACTGTCCCAATAAATGTATAGCACACCATGCTGAGAAGATGCGGCACTGTCTCATTAAATACATAGCACACCCTGCTGAGAAGTGGTGGCACTGTCCCAATAAATGTATAGCATACCATGCTGAGAAGAGACGGCTCTGTCTCATTGAATGTATAGCACACCCTGCTAAGATGAGACGGTACTGTCCCATTGAATGTAAGCACGCCCTGCTGAGATGAGACAGTACTGTCCCATTAAATGTATAGCATGCCCTGCTGAGAAGAGATGGTACTGTCTCATTGAATGTATAGCATACCCTGCTGAGAAGATGCTGCACTGTCTCATTAAATGTATAGCAAACCCTGCTGAGAAGTGGCGGCACTGTCCCAATAAATGTATAGCATACCATGCTGAGAAGAGAAGGCTCTGTCCAATTGAATGTATAGCACACCCTGCTAAGATGAGACGGTACTGTCCCATTGAATGTAAGCACGCCCTGCTGAGATGAGACAGTACTGTCCCATTAAATGTATAGCATGCCCTGCTGAGAAGAGATGGTACTGTCTCATTGAATGTATAGCACACCCTGCTGAGAAGATGCGGCACTGTCTCATTAAATGTATAGCAAACCCCGCTGGAAGTGGCGGCACTGTCCCAATAAATGTATAGCACACCATGCTGAGAAGAGGCGGCCCTGTCCCATTAAATGTATAGCATACCATGCTGAGAAAAGGCGGCACTGTCCCAATAAATGTATAGCAAAACCCGCTGAGAAGTGGCCGCACTGTCCCAATAAATGTATAGCACACCATGCTGAGAAGATGCGGCACTGTCTCATTAAATACATAGCACACCCTGCTGAGAAGTGGTGGCACTGTCCCAATAAATGTATAGCATACCATGCTGAGAAGAGACGGCTCTGTCTCATTGAATGTATAGCACACCCTGCTAAGATGAGACGGTACTGTCCCATTGAATGTAAGCACGCCCTGCTGAGATGAGACAGTACTGTCCCATTAAATGTATAGCATGCCCTGCTGAGAAGAGATGGTACTGTCTCATTGAATGTATAGCATACCCTGCTGAGAAGATGCTGCACTGTCTCATTAAATGTATAGCAAACCCTGCTGAGAAGTGGCGGCACTGTCCCAATAAATGTATAGCATACCATGCTGAGAAGAGAAGGCTCTGTCCAATTGAATGTATAGCACACCCTGCTAAGATGAGACGGTACTGTCCCATTGAATGTAAGCACGCCCTGCTGAGATGAGACAGTACTGTCCCATTAAATGTATAGCATGCCCTGCTGAGAAGAGATGGTACTGTCTCATTGAATGTATAGCACACCCTGCTGAGAAGATGCGGCACTGTCTCATTAAATGTATAGCAAACCCCGCTGGAAGTGGCAGCACTGTCCCAATAAATGTATAGCACACCATGCTGAGAAGAGACGGCTCTGTCTCATTGAATGTATAGCACACCCTGCTGAGAAGATGCGGCACTGTCTCATTAAATGTATAGCAAACCCCGCTGAGAAGTGGCGGCACTGTCCCAATAAATGTATAGCACACCCTTCTGAGAAGAGGCGGCCCTGTCCCATTAAATGTATAGCATACCATGCTGAGAAAAGGCGGCACTGTCCCAATAAATGTATAGCAAAACCCGCTGAGAAGTGGCCGCACTGTCCCAATAAATGTATAGCACACCATGCTGAGAAGATGCGGCACTGTCTCATTAAATACATAGCACACCCTGCTGAGAAGTGGTGGCACTGTCCCAATAAATGTATAGCATACCATGCTGAGAAGAGACGGCTCTGTCCTATTGAATGTATAGCCCGCCCTGCTGAGATGAGACAGTACAGTCCCATTAAATGTAAGCACGCCCTGCTGAGTAGAGACGGTACGGTCTCATTGAATGTATAGCATGCCCTGCTGAGAAGATGCGGCACTGTCCCAATGAATGTATAGCATGCCCGGCACAGAAGAATTGGCACTGTCTTACTGAACTCCATGGCTCATTGCTGCCCATTAAACGTATAGCAAGTCCTATGGCCTAGTGCCACCACTGCGCATAAAATGCTTAGCTTGCGCTACTGAGAAGTGCAGGGGCTGTCGCATGACGTGTACTGTAGGGCAGCGGTATTGTACAGCACTTCATATTTCCATTTCCATTTTATTTCATTTGTATCGCACATAAATCACCCGAAGGTCTCAGAGCGCTGGCAGGTAGCAAGGATCCTTATGACCAACTGATCCAGGAAGTAGGAGGGCTCAGCTGACTAGAAGAGCCAGGTTTTTAGTTGTTTTCGGAATTTCATGTGATCGGGCTCTAACCTCAACTGAATGGGGAGGGAGTTCCATGCTTCTGGGGCAGTTTTACTGAAAGCTCTATCTCCGTTTCTCACTGTTCGAACTCTGGAAACGGAGAAAAGGGCTTTGCTGGAAGAGCGTAACGTCCTGCTTGGGACGTGGGCCTTGAGCTTCTGTTCGAGATAGACAGGTCCATGGCCATTAACAGCCTTATGGACTAGGCAGCAGAGTTTGAACTTTATTGTATGGGGAGCCAGTGCAGAGTCCTGAGGCAGGCTGCTGAGGGGGTACGAGGGGGTAGATCTAGTACTAGCCTAGCAGCAGTGTTTTGGAGGACCTGCAGTCGATTCAGTAGTGTTAGGTTGATGGCTGAAAAAGGGCATTTCCATAGTCCATCCTGTTAACAATGAGTCCCTGGACCAGGAGCATGTGTGCTGAGAGTGGGATCCATTTGAAGATCTTCCTCAGACTTCGCATCTGGCCATAGCTATTTCCCACTGTTTTCCTGATATGTTCAGACATGGTCAGCTTGTCGTCTAGTGTTACTCCAAGATTCCTGACAAAGGGCTTGGGGGCTGGGCAGGGACCGAGGGAGTCTGGCCACCAGTCTGATGACCAAATTTGGTCGGCTTTGCCGAAAAGCATGACCTCAGTCTTTCCAGCGTTCATCATAAGGTAGTTTCTGGTCATCCATTCTTGTATACTGATCATACAGTTTTTGAACCTACTTTTAATGTCATCAGGGTTTTGGTTGATAGTGACGAGGATTTGGGTATCGTCAGCATAGGATACGGTTCCAAAACCATGTTCTCTGATGATGTTCGCCAAGGGGGAAACATAAACGTTAAAAAGGGTCGGGCTCAGAATGGATCCCTGTGGGACACCTTTATCATTTTCGTAGAAAATGGAAGTGTGGGAGCCTAATTGGACCCTGGACTGTCTGTTGCCAAGGTAGCTTGATAGCCATTGGAGTGCGGCTCCTTCGACACCAACCTCAGCAAGACGCTCTAACAGAACGCAATGCGAGATGGTGTCGAAGGCCGCAGACAGGTCTAGCAGGATCAGTATGGCTGACTTTTTTGAGTCCAAGGACAGTCTTATGTTGTCCACGACCTCCAGCAGGGCCGTTTCAGTGCTGTGGAACGCCCTGAAGCCGGATTGAGATGGATCGAGGAGTTTGTTGGACTCCAGGTGGTCGATGAGCTGTTTGTTAATTAGAGCCTCCATAACTTTCCCAAAGAGTGGTAAAAGGGAAATGGGTCGGTAGTTTACAAGTTGATCCGGGTCAGCCGTAGGTTTCTTTAGAATAGGCCTGATTACTGCTTCCTTCCAGTGATCAGGGATAGCACAGTGGTGTAGTGATTGATTGAAAATGTTAGTTAAGATGGGGATCAGAACTGGGGAGATTTTAGATATAACTTGCGGAGAGGCAGGATCTCCCGGTGCTCCAGATTTCATTTTCAACAAAATTTGGTTCACCTCTTTTTCTGACAAGGGTGAGAACTGTTTTAGCATGGCAGAGTGGATATTGGGGATGTTTTGCCTATTGACGTAAGGGGTGGTGGTTTCATCATTTGACGTTGGCTGAGGGAACCGTTTATGAATTTCATTAACTTTCTCATGAAAGTAGGAGGCTACAGATTCCACCCAGTCCTTAGTATCGGGGGGGCGCCTGCTGCGTTCCTGGTGGAGTAGTGAACTCAATGTTAAAGAGTTCTCTTTGTGAGTTGGTTGCTAGATTAATCCTGTTGCCTAGATAGACTTTTTTTGCCTCGGCAATGTCCTTCATATACTGCAGATGTGCAGTTTTATATAGTTCCCTGAGAAAGCACAGAAGTGCATCCTAGGACGAGTGGAAGGTTACTCACAGGAGACACTTGTAGGAAGAGCACCTCACTGCCTGTATGGGAAGGGTTTGGGGTTGTGCGTGAGTGACAGGCGTGCTGCTCTGATCCTCAGTTCATAGTGAAATGTCAGGAAAAGGAGTGAAAGGGGCGGGGCCCGCACTCCACAGGAACCAATTGTGAGGTATGCTGCAGACTCCTCCCAGGGTGACAGCAGAACAGCAGAGATGCACCCTGATACAGCAGCCATGACACAAGCTCTATATAATGATCACAGAGACAGGACAACGACACTCAGGGCTGAACTATCCAGAGCCCCACATTATCACGGATCTAGGGAGCGCCTCCAGGGAGACGGCGGTGCAGAAGAGAGGCACCCTGATACAGCAGCCATGACACAAGCTCTATATAATGATCACAGAGACAGGACAAGGACACTCGGGGCTGAACTATCCAGAGCCCCACATTATCACGGATCTAGGGAGCGCCTCCAGGGAGACGGCGGTGCAGAAGAGAGGCACCCTGATACAGCAGCCGTGACACATGCTCTATATAATGATCACAGAGACAGGACAAGGACACTTAGGGCTGAACTATCCAGAGCCCCACATTATCAGTGATCTAGGGAGTGCCTCCAGGGAGACGGCGGAGCAGCAGAGAGGCACCCTGAGACAGCAGCCATGACACATGCTCTATATATTGACCACAAACCTCAAAGACTGGATAAGGACACGCAGGGCTGGACTGTACAGAGCCCCACATTATCACGAATCTAGGGAGCGCCTCCAGGGAGACGGCCGTGCAGAAAAAAAGGCACCCTGATACAGCAGCCATGACACATGTTCTATTCAATAACCACAAAGACAGGACAAGGACCCGCTGGGCTGGACTGTACAGAGCCCCACATTATACCAGATCGAGAGAGTGCCTACAAGGAGATGTCAGAACAGCAGAGAGGCATGCTGGGCCCAGCAGCCATGACACATGCTCTATATATTGACCACAAAGACTGGATAAGGACACGCATGGCTGGACTGTGTACAGCCCCACATTATCACGGATCTAGGGAGTGCCTCCAGGGAGACGGCCGTGCAGAAGGGAGGCATGCTGGATACAGCAGCCATGACACATGCCCTATACATTGACCACAAAGACTGGATAAGGACACGCGGGCTGGACTGTGTACAGCCCCACATTATCACGGATCTAGGGAGTGCCTCCAGGGAGACGGCCGTGCAGAAGGGAGGCATGCTGGATACAGCAGCCATGACACATGCCCTATACATTGACCACAAAGACTGGATAAGGACACGCAGGGCTGGACTGTGTACAGCCCCACATTATCACGGATCTAGGGAGTGCCTCCAGGGAGACGGCCGTGCAGAAGGGAGGCATGCTGGATACAGCAGCCATGACACATGCCCTATACATTGACCACAAAGACTGGATAAGGACGCGCAAGGCTGGACTGTGTACAGCCCCACATTATCACGGATCTAGGGAGCGCCTCCAGGGAGACGGCAGTGCAGCAGAGAGGCATGCTGGATACAGCAGCCATGACACATTCTCTATATATTGACCACAAAGACTGGATAAGGACACGCGGGCTGGACATTGCAGAGCCCCACGTTATCACGGATCTAGGGAGTGCCTCAAGGGAGATGGCCGTGCAGAAGAGAGGCATGCTGGATACAGCAGCCATGACCTATGCTCTATTCAATAACCACAGAGACAGGACAAGGAGCCGCTGGGCTGGACTGTACAGAGCCCCACATTATACCAGATCTAGAGAGCGCCTACAAGGAGATGGCAGAACAGCAGAGAGGCATGCTGGACCCAGCAGCCATGACACATGCCCTATATATTGACCACAAAGACTGGATAAGGACACGCGGGCTGGACTGTGTACAGCCCCACATTATCACGGATCTAGGGAGCGCCTCCAGGGAGACCGCAGTGGAGCAGAGCGGCGCCCTGATACAGCAGCCATGACACATGCTGTATATATTGACCACAAAGACTGGATAAGGACACGCAGGGCTGGACTGTGTACAGCCCCACATTATCACGGATCTAGGGAGTGCCTCCAGGGAGACGGCGGAACAGCAGAGAGGCATGCTGGATACAGCAGCCATGACACATGCCCTATATATTGACCACAAAGACTGGATAAGGACACGCGGGCTGGACTGTGTACAGCCCCACATTATCACGGATCTAGGGAGCGCCTCCAGGGAGACCGCAGTGGAGCAGAGCGGCGCCCTGATACAGCAGCCATGACACATGCTGTATATATTGACCACAAAGACTGGATAAGGACACGCAAGGCTGGACTGTGTACAGCCCCACATTATCAAGGATCTAGGGAGCGCCTCCAGGGAGACAGCGGTGCAGCAGAGAGGCACCCTGAGACAGCAGCCATGACACATGCTCTATATAATGACCACAAAGACTGGATAAGGACACGCGGGCTGGACTGTGTACAGCCCCACATTATCACGGATCTAGGGAGCGCCTCCAGGGAGACCGCAGTGGAGCATAGCGGCGCCCTGATACAGCAGCCATGACACATGCTGTATATATTGACCACAAAGACTGGATAAGGACACGCAGGGCTGGACTGTGTACAGCCCCACATTATCACGGATCTAGGGAGTGCCTCGAGGGAGACGGCGGAACAGCAGAGAGGCATGCTGGATACAGCAGCCATGACACATGCCCTATATATTGACCACAAAGACTGGATAAGGACACACGGGCTGGACTGTGTACAGCCCCACATTATCACGGATCTAGGGAGCGCCTCCAGGGAGACCGCAGTGGAGCAGAGCGGCGCCCTGATACAGCAGCCATGACACATGCTGTATATATTGACCACAAAGACTGGATAAGGACACGCAAGGCTGGACTGTGTACAGCCCCACATTATCACGGATCTAGGTAGTGCCTCAAGGGAGACGGCCGTGCAGAAGAGAGGCATGCTGGATACAGCAGCCATGACATATGCTCTATTCAATAACCACAGAGACAGGACAAGGAGCCGCTGGGCTGGACTGTACAGAGCCCCACATTATACCAGATCTAGAGAGCGCCTACAAGGAGATGGCAGAACAGCAGAGAGGCATGCTGGACCCAGCAGCCATGACACATGCCCTATATATTGACCACAAAGACTGGATAAGGACACGCAGGGCTGGACTTTGTACAGCCCCACATTATCACGGATCTAGGGAGCGCCTCATGGAAGACGGCCATGCAGAAGAGAGGCATGCTGGATACAGCAGCCATGACACATGCTCTAATGACCACAGAGGCAGGACACTCGGGGCTGAACTATGCAGAGCCCCACAACATTCTCTATATATTGACCACAAAGACGGGATAAGGACACACAGGGCTAGACAGTGTACAGCCCCACATTATCACTGATCTAGGAAGCGTCTCAAGGGAGACTGCGGTGCAGAAGCGAGGCATGCTGGATACAGCAGCCATGACATATGCTCTATATAATGACCACAGAGACAGCCTGGAGCTTTGTTGTCAATCATCAAGAAAGTCTGCTCTGAAGGGTTGTCTTTTCTCATTAAATGTATTGTATTTCATGCTAAGAAATGCTGGATCCTGTAGCTGTGTTGTTAATCCTGTAGAAAGTAAGTACATTGAGAAGGTTTGGGTTCTGTCTCATTAAATGTATGGCATTCCATGCTAAGAAACTTTGGGGGGAAGTATCAGTCTAGTCTCAGTAAATGTATGAACATGCTGGACCTGTGTCCTCGCCCTTTAAATGTACAGGGCATCCAGGGGTGTGGCCTGGTCAGTAAGATGGGGGTGGGGCGCTTCAGACTATCCAACTAACAGGCTGACATATAATGTTTAAGTACGTTATACGACTAGCGGGTGCTTAGAGGGGTTAAAGGGGCAGTGGAAAGGGACGGAATGCGGGTTGGTAGGGGTACTAAGTGAGAGAAAACATATTTTTTTAAATAACCAACATTTTTGAAGACTTTTAAAGTAGAGGGGGAATGTGTGTGCGCGGCCCGCATTTTTTGTCTGTGTTTATGTAATAATTCCTGGTGAAATCCGGCACACCTCACCATGCCCTACTGAAAGCACCTGTACCCAACTATTTGCCAGAAAATATATTTATTAGAGGGTGTAACACCCCAAACCTCCTACGACCCTGAGAACATCTTGTCGAGATGTGTGTCGCCCCACAGGAGTGGAGGTCTCCTCAGCCCTACCTGGCCTTCTTACACTTCCTGCCCTTGGCTGTCCCTTCCACCACCCACTCTCCAAGCAGCCATCAACCTCATGTGTGTTCTTGGACCACCCAGGGGAGTGCTCTTAAAGTAAAAGATTCCTCGAAGCATGGAGAAATGATCTCACCTGCAAGCTCTTCAGTATTTGTGACACAACAGTGAAATATTCCGATTTATCATTCACATCGTTCACACCACAAGTTCGCTCTGGGTTGCCATCGAAACTGTAGAAATGGCCATTGCTACTCTGAAAAACACTCCTTTAATTTCGAGAAAAATCACAGACAGAGAGGGTTCCACTGTCATTTGAACATGCAACCTGCAGGGACATAAAAACATTTCCAGAAGGTGCATTCACTGAGCTATGTCAGTGAGATTAGAAAGTGCAAGCTGTAGGCTACATATAAAACTCTGAAGCAGGTGCAGTAACCCACTGAACTTTATTTTTGAAGCGAGAGTCTATGGTCCAAATCGATGTGTGCACTGAGATATCTTATTGGGATCAAACAGATGATCTTCAGGTTACACAAGGACTCCTACAGCAGCTGCATTAACCCACTCAGCCATTGCACTGGGGGTTAGACCCATGCAGGACGCCATACACACACCCATCACTGTCTCAAGTTTCCCAAGTGCTTCCAGGAGCAGCTGATCCAGTCCAGGTTTTGTTTTGGCATTCTGTGATTCTGTGACTTGTGGCACTGATTTTCCAAACTATACCAAACTACAAGTCCCAGGAAACAAAGCACAAACCTGGACTGGATGAAGTACTCATGTTTGGACCCAGAAATGTTGACCTCTCTGGATACATGAACCCACTGAGCTTTCTTACTGGATTGTAGCCTGAAACCTGCTGGTTACACACCAGTTCAGAGCTGGTTTGCCTCGCGCACCAGCCCTCGGTGCTCAAAGTGACAGGTTTAGATTATGCAATCGGAGCATCCGTTTCCTGTTCGCGCATCACCTCAGTGGTGCACCGGATGTGGCTGGGGGCTTCCCGAGAGGTGCCCTGCGCGCGCCTGAACTGCTGTCTATTGTACTTGAGTGATGGTGAGTGATGTTAAGGTTACCAGACGACGCCACGTCATCAAGGTGGCAGTGCTCCTGTCCTGAGACCTACCTTTGCTAATCATTGTTTTCAGATTTTTCAATCTAATTAGTTCAGTGGCATCAGACTAAGACTACATCCCCCAGAAAGCATCACGCTGTTAAATGATCACTGAGAAGATGAAGTTGAAGTTGAAATTATTTGTAGAGCGCTCTGTGACCAAGTGGTTTCCTGGCGCTAGAGGGATGATAGTATCAGGTGGAGGAGGCGGCCAGGAAGTTACAGGTTTGTGAATGCCTGGGAATACAGATGGGTTTTGAGCGCCTTACGAAATTGCAAGTAGACAGTGATGGATCTGATGGTGGGGGGAAGACTGTTCCAGAAGCGGGGGCAAGAGTGGGAAATCTGGTGCCACCGGTTCTGGATTTACGGAAACGAGGGACGCAGAGGAGGGCCTGACTGGAGGAGCGAAGATTACGACCAGGGTGATAGTGGGTGATCATGGAATTAATGAAGGCAGGGGCAGTGCGGTCACAAGCCATGAAAACAAGGCATCCCAGCTTGAAGAGAGATCTCTGCAGGATGGGAAGCCAGTGAAGGGATTTAAGAAGAGGGGTGGTATGGTGGGACTTGGGAAGCCGATGGATAAGTCTGGATGGTTCTGGATGGTCTGCAGGCGTGCAGACCATCATAAAGGCAACATAAAGGCAATTCCCATAGTCCAACCGTGTGAGAATCATGGCCAAGACAATAATTTTAAGGGCCTCAGTAGAGAAGAAACGGGAAATCTTGCGAATGATCCTGAGGGAAAGAAAGCAGGATGAAACAACAGAGCTAACCTGAGGATGCATGGAGAGGTCCTGACTGATTTTGATGCCAAGGGTTTTAACTGTCCCTGAGGGAACCGGGAAAGGAACGAGGGTGGAAGGCCAAAAGGCGGATGTCCAGGGGCTGATGGCACCACCAGTCAGGACCAACTCCGTTTTGTCCGGGTTAAGCTTAAGGGAGTTTTGATTCATCCAATCTGAAATAAAAATAAGAACAGATTGGAATTTGAGAAGAGAGTCAGGGGCAGGGGAAAGGTCAAAAACAAGCTGAAGGTCATCTGCGTAGTTATACACAGAGACCTCCACGTGAGCATTGGGCGGGGCATCCTTGGGGACACGGAGTTATTATGGTGACATTATGGAATATATACTGTTGGGGGAGGAGTGAGGCAGGAATGGACCTGATCTGCAAGAAACTCACCTGGTAGGTTGGAGTTTCATATTCCCCTTCCAAATGCGGGAAGGGGATGTTTAAGCGTCATCCATGACTTTGTCAGCAAGTCCTGGCTTTTTACCTAACAGTTTTTGGCACCTCAGTTACTAGAGCCCCCACGTTTGTTTTGCCATGGTGGAGAAGCGCTTCTGGTATATGATTTTTCTTTGCATCCTGGTACTTGCAGTCTTGAAATAGTAATCAGATGTACAAAAATACAAATATAAAATGTGAAAGCTAAACCTTGACTATTCATGAATTAGCTAAAGAAACTCGGCGCTTTGGTTCTGCTTGTCTTCCGTCCTAAACGTGGGCCTACAACTCCCACAATGCAATGGTGGTTGAAAGGTGAGGTCGAACCAAAGGTGACTTAGGATCACACCGCTGCTATGTCACCAGTGCTGTCCGCCTGGCAATGTCCACACCATCACAGAGCAGGCCGAGCCTGGCTCAGCCCCCGCCTGTGCAGGCCAGGCCAGATGGAAGGGTGGGGACCGCTGCATGACACACTCCACAGCTCCCTAGACTGCCAAGACAAACATGAGTCAGCCATTTGTAGAGGAGACAGCGTCACACATTCCAATCACCATGGCCAACAAGTGTGCTCAAGTGGACTTTCTACCCTCTGTCCCTGGAACTGACATAGCTGTCAACCTGCCCAGGCCAAGAGGTGGCATTGAGCCAGGCCAGAGTTTTCATCCATCAACACTTAGCATAATTGACTGAGTTGGGTGCAAGGGGTAACAGGTGCTAAAATAGAAATCACAACAATCAATATTAGTCTGATCCACACAAATAGCATCTTGGCGGTGCGTTCAAAAGGGGGAGATACACCCTAAATGCCCAACCATCAATCTAAGATTGAACATAACAATTTACAATTTTTGAAGCACACGCATTTCCAAGTGAAGTCAAAGTATAGTGCAGTTGAGAAACATGAAAGCAATGATATGGACTTTGTTTCTTCTTTGGTGTTTTTATTCCTTCCACTCCATTTAGCCAACACGTTTCGTCGTTTGGGGGTAACACCCCTACGCCTTCCTCAGGGTTTAGGGTATTAGATGTATTCAAGCTCAAGATCTCCTGACGCGAATTAAAATCAAGAGACCTTGTATCCAGTGTATATTTATGCCATCCAAGAGTATATTTAAATTTGTCCAATAGTAATCAATATGTGCCAAATTCGCAGCGTGTTGTGTCAAAATCCCTTGGGAGAAAGTAAACTCCATTAGTAAGGAACAGGTCCCAGAAATACGGGGAAAACCTGAAGTCTTGGGAGACAGTACCCAAATACAGGTGACGCGGCAACTCTAAGCATGCCGGGAATTGTTGTTTCGCTTTTCTAATTATAGCATGGGCATACAAGCCCCAGTGTTAGTGACTGTCATGCTGTGGGACCAGTCCTCGCCCTGGCCTGGACTCAGTCGGGTGTTGGCGACAGGCTCAATTGAAAGGAAATCCAAAGAGGGGCTTGACTCACAAGTGTGGCATCCATTGTCCCCCTTAAGTTGGGCAGGCCGGTGCACTGGGCATAGCTCCCAACAGACACATGTAGCATCATTAGCACGTTGCATTCTGGGACCTGTAGTTCTGGCTTTGTTTGTGCATTCTACTTGTTCTAGTGTTTCCTGTGAAGCTGTGATTGGTTGAGGGTTGCTCACCTGACATGATCCCACTTGACATCCAAAGCCTGTGCCTAGGTCTACCACTTGACGTCATGTCACAGGTGCACGTTGTTTGCGTACTAGGCTTTAATTTAACAAATGTGTGCATTCCATTCCAGCAGTTGATCACTTGGTGCAGATCTATTAAACTGGCATATTCAATCACTCATCCGCCTTTCACATCCCCCTCAGTGAGTTAAGCACCCGCTGCAGAGATCTGTCTCTGCATATCAATCATGCCGTAACCGTACATGACCTTTGACCCATGACACCTGCACTAGTCTGCCCTGCTGCTTCTGTTATTCTGGGAATGGTGGATTGTACTTGTTATCTTCTGTGAGAGAGGAAGCTTGCTTTGCTACTGCCACTCTGTGCCAATTCTATGTGGAAGCTAAACTTGCACTGTTGCTGCCTGGTTTGTGTGTGTCCAGGAAGGGTTGTTGTTGCTCTGAAGGAGGGGCGTGTGTGCTATTTCTGCTCAAGGTGCACCTCTCTATGAAGAAGGGGTGTTTCCACTGCTGAATTAAGGTGTGTCCACTGCTTATGAAGACAAAAAGGATAGCATGCCCAATGAACAGAGATGTATCCACAATATTTGAAGTGAGATGCCTGTAGTCCTGAGGAAGTTCCTGTCCCCAAAGGGGCAATATCCAAGGGCCAAAACATGTTGACGGAAAAGAGAAGCATGGTATGTTGCTCTACCCTCTGTTTAAAAAATAAAAATATTGCAGCAGAGAGACACCAGTAAAAGACAAGTTTTATTATAGGTCTGAGAGTTTAACAAAAGGGAGGACATACATGTTGACTTATAGGATATACCAGGGCCACTGGAATTATGTGATTTTGCGGCTGCTGCGGTCTCACATAATTATGGCTTTGTCACATAATCCATTATCTGCTGCATAACTTCTGATTTTAACATAAAATAGTGTCTAGCTCAAATGGATCAAAAGTTACTAAAAACACAGCAATGCTTGTTGCAGCGCAGTGGAAGGCCCTTAGCAAAAGTTGACTGGTCCCCTTCCTGTTGCTTATTTTGTATTTGGGTATTAAACTGGTACTTATGAGGTGAAACATTTGCCAAGACAGTGTTAACTTGTGTTAAAATGGCAAAATAAAGAAGTAATACTCTACAATATTTGCCACATTACGCCCCATAATCTGCCTTTTCTTGCTGTATAAATTAGTAAACCCTCCGGTATAAATTGGTCCTCCCTGCTGCATAATTCCAGGGACCCTGGATTTTACCTCAACTCGGGCATTTTAACCAATATCATTTTGTATTCTGCTGCTTTGAACCCATAAGGAAAGTATTAAGGTAAAACTACAAGACCCACAATGCAATATGCTGTTGAGTGGAAAGCAGTGAATGGCTAATATGCCCTAATGCACAAGGCAGACTAGTGAAATGCAAAATAAAATTTAATTGCTGACTCTGCCTTTTTTCAGGGTTAAACAGCCCAGTGTGTGAGCGGGCAGAGAAGGCTTTTCAATGTACATAGGAACATCTCATTGCTAAGGGTCTCACATTAGCACTCCTTGGGGTAAAAAGTGGATGATAAAAAGACATTGTTACCCATTATGACTACAGGTACCAGAATCCAACAAACACACCTGGTGTGGGTGGCCAGATGGATTTAACCCCTCCCATGAGCTGTTCACCGTCAGTTGCTGATTTCAGAGACCGCAAGGTTCCTGATTCCATGCATGAATATCTCAGTACTGGTGTCTTGCTGCATTCTGGGACTTGTAGTCCTGAATTTCTAGGGACCCCACAGGACTCCATGATAATTTCAATACAACATGTACACGAATGCAGGGAGGAATCTGGGCGTGTAGTGAACTGGAAAACTTCCAAACTCTGGTGCAGCCAGTGCTGATAATCAATCCCAGATGTTGTGTTGTCAGTGCCCCTTGTGCACAAATCTGAGCGCTTAGAAGCAGGCGCCTGCCCCCGTGCCTACTCCCCCTCACTGGACCCTTGCAGGGGCGGATCCCACAGTCGGGACACTTCCACCAGACTCGAGAATGCCCCCCCCCCCCCCCAGCAGCCACGCCCGGCCGGCATGGGAACAGGGCGGGTGCGGACAGATGCAAACGTTTTCTCTGGCGAGCGTCCCAGACTCCTCCGAGTACCACAGTTACCACCTGTGTCCTGAGAAGTCTTCTGCGTCTGGGGTTTCACATTAAAAGTAGGACTTTAGCATGAACGTCAGTTACCCAAAGGGCCAGGGGTAGCGGAAGTGACACCACCACATGACATTTGACTATTAAGCTCACTCACACACACACATTCTCACATAAACACACTCTCACCTATGAGCATGCCCACAACATATATTTAAAAGCATTTTTTTGCTAGGGGGGTCCTATTCCAGCTCTTTGTGCTTGATATTTTTTACACTAATAGTGAATAATACAGTATTTCACTTTTACTGTACTAAAAAAAAAAATGAAAAAAAAGCAAAGTGGAGGCATGGCTGGCATCTCTAAGTGTGAGCTGCTTCTGTGTTCTTGGCATTGATATTACCACCTCTGAGGCCAGGGATCACAAGTATAGTGCCGCAGGTCACCAGGGACAAGGGACAAGCCAGGACTCGCAGCTGCTCGTGGGGTTACATTTTGCGGAATTCCGTGATGTTTCGTGAGTGGGCAGAATTTGGCACGTTGCGCTGCTCCTGCTGATTTTTAGAGCTATGAGCTTCTTCTTTGTTGTAAAATCGGCGAACGCCACCATGCGGAGTACCAGAGGGCGCTGCTTCTTCCTGCTACTCATATAGATTTTCTACTCGAGCTGCAGCTTTCTCAGCGTGAACAGTCGCGACCTGTCTCGAACACTAGTGGTGAGAAATCTCACCGGAAGGCATTCTAGTACCCGAAAATCTGTCTAGGGGACTAAATTCTCGCTCGCATTGCCAACGTAACATTGGCGAGATGCATGCTGCAGTTTGCAGAGTTTTGCTGGAACAATCAGAGTGAGTAAAACTCAGCGAACTCCGCTGACTCCACCGTGCTATAACCCACACCCTTCCAAACAAACCCAACCTACAGTACGCTACCCTTCGGCTGAAAGTGCTTCAGTGCCTTCTTCAGGAGTCTACGTTAATGCCAGTGCTGTACCATGCAGTGGGAGCACACATCGGCCATTTGCCATCCCTAAAGAAAGTTCGTCAAAGGCGGGGGCGGGGGTGGTTCAACTGGAGAATGCATTCTTACGGAATGTTGACCCTCGCTGACCTGGGGCTCGTGGAAGGTTCAGCCTCCATTTGTTGGCTTCTTACCCAAAGGAGCACAACGAACCGATCATGTAAAACCAGGCTCAGACCAGGTGAAATTCCGCAGGGTTGGTTCTTTTTACCGGATTTAGTCATCACCACTACCTACCTAATAAATTCTGTATTAAGCTCGTTCTTGTCAAATATGGCCATTAAAACAGAGCCAACTCTGAACTTGCAGAGGGTTGTCTCTACACGAAGACACTATGCACTCTTCCCTGGTACGTAAAGTACTCTCGTAGGTGAACCACTGTTAAAGTCTCAAAGAATGGAAATGGCACATATCAATATATGCTGATACAGACTCAGTAGCTTCAAGAAAGCACTAGTTGAACCGCAAAGCATTAAGAGGTTGGTGTCTTCAAGGCAATGCTAGATACAAGGTGTCACTGGTTATGATGGTGATACTTGTAAAGCGCACTGTTACCCCATCTCGGGGTGTCCTGGCGCTGAAGACCGCTGGGGAACCCGTCCTGGCTTTCCCTGTGAGATGGTCCCTTCTGGGTATCTCCAAGGTGAAACCAGGCATCCCCGGCGTATGTGGGGGGCCGTTGTAGAAATGAGGCAAGCTTAATGCCCAGAGTTGCTGAGTGTGATCCATGGTTGGAGTGGGCACCGAGGCGAGAATTATCGAGTCCGTTGACCCTGGACCACGACCCTGCCGCGTCGGGAATTGAACCCTGGTCCGGGCCGTTATCTGCTTCCGGGTCTGCCGCCTCTAACCAGTGAGCCACACCACTCCACCAGCTATCACTAGAAGATATTACTAACTACAATACAGAGCTAGATACAATGTGTCGCTAGAAGATCTTGCAAGCTACAAGACAATGATAGAAACAAGGTATCTGTAGCCAGAAGTTATCACTAACTACAAAACAATGCTGGAAACAAAGTAACACCAGCTTGAAGGTACTGCTGGCTACAAGGCTATGCTAATGAAAGTAAGCACTCCTTATATGTTTTCACTCGTTACAAGGTAGGTACACAATACTACTTTGTAATAAAGCATTTCAGCTACAAGATATTGCTATGTACGAAGTAGAAGTTGCAAATTGTTACCTAGAAGGCATTGCTAGCCAGTAGGTCTCATCGAGTAAAGAGTCTTGCTAGCCACAAGATATTTCTACATACAGGACATCACTAGTTGCAAAGAATGAATACCTACTAATTGCTGCTGTCTGTGCGTTTAACCAACTAGGGACTGGATCTTGCTGTCTACTGCAACTATTGCCATCTACAGAGTATCATGTACAAGATATTTCAATCTAGAGAGTATTGTGTACAAGATATTTCAATCTAGAGAGTATCATGTACAAGATATTTCAATCTAGAGAGTATTGTGTACAAGATATTTCAGTCTAGAGAGTATCATGTACACGATATTTCAATCTAGAGAGTATTGTGTACAAAATATTTCAATCTAGAGAGTATCATGTACAAGATATTTCAATCTAGAGAGTATCATGTACAAGATATTTCAATCTAGAGAGTATCATGTACAAGATATTGTGGTCTAGAGAGTATCATGTACAAGATATTTCAATCTAGAGAGTATCATGTACAAGATATTTCAATCTAGAGAGTATCATGTACAAGATATTGTGGTCTAGAGAGTATCATGTACAAGATATTTCAATCTAGAGAGTATCATGTACAAGATATTTCAATCTAGAGAGTATCATGTACAAGATATTGTGGTCTAGAGAGTATCATGTACAAGATATTTCAATCTAGAGAGTATTGTGTACAAGATACTGCTATCCAGAGAGTATCACGACGCACAAGGTATTGTCCCCTATTAGCCACAGCTAGTTACAGGTTATCGCTACAAGGTACTGCTGTACGGTATTGATAGCTACAACATATCACTTGCTACAGAGTGTCGCAAACTATAAGACAGCATGACCTAAACATGAGTGCTAGCTCCCAGGGATGCCGAATGGCCTCGCTACTAACTATTAGTAGCAACTAGGTGTGGCTAGATGCTGGGCTTGACTAGCCAAAGGCTCCATAATTACAAAAGAGCCAAAGTCACAAGCAGACATAAGTACCTAAAAGGTAGGGCTATTCACAAGGCACGGTTAGATTCAGGACCTTCAAACATGCCCAAGAAGGTACCCCAACATCCCCCGTGAAGGGTGCACACACTGGTGCCTTCCAAGACTACGAGAGCAGCCAACAACTGCACTTCAAAAATTTACACAGGTGCCCACCACTCAGAACCAAAGTCCACCGAAGGAGCCAACTGCTGCAAATCAAAATACCAAGATCTGTGAAAACCAAGCGCACCACAATCCAGGGGCAGGTGCCAATAACCGCACAGCCAAATGCCCACAGCCCCTGTCACTGACTTTCAGCCAGTCCAGTGAGACCCCTACCTCCAGTGAGAGCCCTACCAACCTCTTACTGAGCTTGAAAGGGTCACTACGCTCCATTCTACGGCGATGACCGCCTCACTCCAGGTCCTTGTGCACTCTCTTCAGCCTGAACTTTTCAGCTGCAAATCACTGCTTTCAGTTGTGTTAGTCTAATTAGCTCAATGGAAGTAAATGAAGACTACAACACCCAGAATGCATTAGGTTAGCACACAAAAGACCAGGCGTGGACACAATTACTTTATTGAGCTGGAGAGAAGTGGTCACCGTCCTCCCTTCCCTCCAAACTGGCCCATCCCTTAAACCCCTGCTGCTCACCCCTCCCACGCTCTCGGCACATACTTTGGTTTCTGTATTTTCTTGTAATGTCTCACCTCATTTTAATCCACCTTATTCGCCTGAGCAGGGGTGGAAGTGGTGCCAGTGACTGTGTTAGCAGAGTGGGTTTAGTCACCCAGGGCGGCAGAGGCAGCAAGGCCTGGCCTCCCCCAGCTAGGAGACCCAGGCCGTGGCTGACCCAGGCCGTGGCTGACCCAGGCCGTGGCTGACCCAGGGCATGTCTGACCCAGGCCGTGGCTGACCCAGGGCATGTCTGACCCAGGCCGTGGCTGACCCAGGCCGTGGCTGACCCAGGCCACGTCTGACCCAGGCCGCGGCTGACCCAGGCCGCAGCTGACCCAGGCCGCGGCTGACCCGGGCCACGTCTGACCCAGGCCGCGTCTGACCCAGGCCGCGGCTGACCCAGACCGCGGCTGACCCAGGCCGCGGCTGACCCAGGCCGCGGCTGACCCAGGCCGCGGCTGACCCAGGCCACGTCTGACCCAGGCCGTGGTGGACCCAGGCCGTGGCGGACCCAGGCGTGGCTGACCCAGGCCACGTCTGACCCAGGCCACGTCTGACCCAGGCCACGTCTGACCCAGGCCACGTCTGACCCAGGCCACGGCTGACCCATGCCACGGCTGACACAGGCCACGGCTGACCCAGGCCGTGGCTACAACTGAGGAGAAAGTGCTTGTAAAATCTCACAGCGGTTCTTGGAGTCCTCCTTTCATACTTGAATGACTGCTCTGCAAATGGTGTGTTTTACAGCAGGTTATGTTCAAAGGAAGGTACACTTGACTGCTGTGTTGTCGTGTGCTATGCTACGTTATATTGATTTGTATTGCGCACTAATCACCCCAAAGGGTGTCTAAGCAGCTGAGGCCTGTGCCCCCTGGATGGGGCATGGCCTAGTGCTCGCCACGAGGGACCCTTTTTAGAAGGGAATTTTCTGGCGTAAACACGTTTACTGCATCAAATACCTCCTTTGCACCTCCAGGATTCCTCATCACTGGATGTATTGCTGTGTCTTTCTTCTGACAGGAGTGATGAGAAGTCTGCAGTCATGAGTCCCCTGCAGGAGTGGGAAGGGAGCATCACAAGACGTGGGTCGCCTTCCAGGTTCGTAAATGACCACAAACATGTACATTTGAGGGCATTCTCAAACGTCAAAACGGCCTCTTCTCTCCTGGAAATGTTTAGCAATTGGAATAACTCCACTTCCAGGGTGGGAAGGAGAACGTATCACCACCCACCATAGGAAAAGGGCTTTCCCCAAGAGGAAGTATACCCCCACCGCCCCTCCGCACAGATAAACAAGCATTTGCAATGCAATAGGTCTCGCATTTATGAGAGTTTGAGCTATTGGCATTGTAAATGACAATGCCTTTTATTTATGTGTTGTTTTTAGGCAGAGATTATTTTTACTACTTATACCTTTAAATATATATATATATATATATATATATATATATATATATATATATATATATATATATATCAATACAAATGGTTGCCTACTTCATATTATAGCTTCCCCACTCACATAGCACTCTTCATAAAAAGCATTTTGCGGACAAAAGTCGCTCCCTCTAAAACGTTCTCAGCAACTCTTCACAAAGAGAAATTATCACATCAGAACTCGAGCGTGGCAGCTTTGATTTGAGACATTTATGCTGCGTTGCATTGTGGGGCGGTGGTTTTGTTGTGCACTCAAAGAATGGAGGAAAATAGAAGGCACTCGTAACACGCTACCAGAGTTACTCACAGAACAGTTCGTTTGGTGGATTTTACTCACTAATCTAGCGCATTTTCACAATATGGAGTTCGCCCTCGGTTTCACTGGTGAAGCCTTTCTCTATAGTGTTCTGACTGGTAGGGGTGGGGGGACAGATAATTTTACAGATAGACAGAAGTGTTGAGCAAGGTCAAGGCAATTACTGTAATAATCCATCTTAAAGTAGAAAAGATGCACTCGGGTTTTTTTGCTAGATGCCATCTTGCAACACAACTCAAGGTAGTCACCACCCCAGTGCACTTTATTCTGTTCAAGTATGTTGAATATTAAAAGGGGAGGGGCTTTTATTAACCAAATACCTAATTATATCTGCTGTTCTATTTAGATATTTAACTGGTTTACAAGCAGCTGGATTGTGACAGACAGGCACTTTTAGTGCTAAATTCAGAATATGTTTGCATTGTGACTTTGGCTAACTCAAGAAATGCGATTTTTTAACCCAAAATTCGCTGAAAGTGTTCATCTATTGATGGGGAAAAGTGCTTTGGTTGTGTTATAAATACATCTCTTCGTGCAAGGCCTTCTGATTGTCGTATTCTGCGCCTCTACCTGTGCAGTGTTGGCATGGGTCGTTACTGCACGCGCTGTGTAGCGTGAAGATGTAAGCACAAGAGGGGCTGTGGCCTTTTCCTGTCCTCTTGTCCCACCTTGTCGTGTGGCACTTCCTTGAAAGCTCCTCCTGTTCTGCTTTTGATGTCACTTCCTGTATTGCTATGCGTTTCCTGTTCACATTGCTGTGACCTCTGTCCCAGCACGTCGTCAGTGTGAGGCAAAAGCACTTCCTCTTTTCAGGAGCCTGAAGATAAACTTTAGACTTCGAGGGGGGAACAGCGATTGTGTACAACACAATTCCGCCACGGGAGGGTAGTAACAGGGTTTATGCAATTGGGCGAACTAACAAGAAGAGGCTAATCCAACATCATTTTACAAGGGGGGAGGGGGGAGGTTGTCACAGCATTTTCACAAACTCTGAAATGACGTAGAGTCACTCACCCCCAGTTACAGATCAGGGTTGAATCCATTGTTCTTTTGCTCGCCACACCACCCCAGTTTGGACTCAGCCATATGCAAATCAGTCTTGACCCCTTTCCTCATGAGAACAGTCCAGCAAAAACTGCCAGGCCAGGTCCTCCCTGGACCGGAAACAAGCATCCTGTGACCGGTTTTGGGGTATCACCCCTCATCAGCCAGGTTGTAAATGCCAGGATGCCCAACTATCTCATCTGGTCCTGCCTGTAAATAGTCTAAGAGCTTCACAGGCATAGTGGGAGTGACATGCTGCCATGTGAGGTAACCTGGAAATTAGCTCAGTGGCTTGAGACAGTCCTGTCTAATCTCTGGGTATTTCTCCAGGGCGATACCATCAGATTTGTATTTTTTCGAAAATGTGTGGCACCTCCATTAGGTTACAGCGCTAAAGTATTCAACTTTGGCCGTGACAAACATGAGTGACATTCCATCAGTTGTCATTTTGTGGCTCAGTAAGGAGTTATGGGGGGCTCCTAAGTCACAGGGCTCTTTAAGAAAGCATTACAAACCCTCACACTAGCCTGTCACCAGCCTGCTCACAGTGGGCACTGGACATGGACTGGACCATGGGCATGCAAACATTCCAGTCAAGTGACCCCAAGGGGCTGGCATTGATAAACTGCAGCCCCAGACAATAGAACATGAACCGTCCCATAGTGCGGCGCCTGTCTCTTTAAGAGGAAGGCGCATTACATTCCTCTTTCCTATAGGGGGCTTTTATGAATAGCACCTTTAAGTGAGAAGCACTGTCACTGTGTGTTTTTGGACCATTGTTTCATCATGTGATTCTGTAGACTTTAAGCAGCCAAAGGGCATTTTTAAAGGGTTATTCCTGGGTGTCTGGTATGTACCATGTACATCCTGGAGGGAATATGAAGTGGCCTACACCGCAGAGCTATGTCTTGTATGAAGCACGTCATATGGCCTGCCTTAAGTGGGGTTACCATATTCCTCCTTGTTATAAAGACACAATCTGTCCAGGTCCTGCATTTTTCTTTAGGCAAATCATTGATTTTGGATTTATGGTCCAAGACTTCTGGGGTCAGAATAAACTGATGAATGACATGCTGAGTGGTGATCAGGAAGCACTTGTATCATGGAGTCACATGGTCACCCTACTGTAAGACATGATGTTGTTTATTAACAACTGATAGGTCTTGGTTGCAGGATCGAGCCTATGGTAGGGTTTTCTTAAGAGCATTATAGGCCCCCGGGCAAAGCAGTGCACTGGGCCCTGCCTACACAACCACTCACAGGATTGAAAATGTTGAACAGAAAATTTGTGTTAAATTCTGGTCTCCATGGGGCCCCTATGTGCGTGGGCCCCCCAGGCAACTGCCCAGCGTGCCCATGCGTTAAGACGGCACTGGCCTACTGCCAGGCCCTGCGCTCACCCTTCCTGTGGGTGCACAACCCTCACTATGCACAGCCTTTAGCCATTCCACAACCCGTCAGGGAATGTCACAAGGTGCATATGTACCATCCTTGACCAGGGCTTCACATAAAATAAATGTTAGGACCTATAATTATTCTCAAACACAGCATGATATAATGTCCAGGAATTCTGTAATGTGAAAAATAACAATTACGCAAAGGCTATGGTATGCTTTGTGGGTGGGGCCTGCAGGATGGCTTCCTAAAATTGCCAATAAGTGATAAATATGCTAAATGGCTCCAAATGTCCCATGGGGCAGTTAAACAAAAGAAGATGTGTTTTTTTTAATCCATGTAAAGGTTTACAGATGATGTATGTTTATAGGACCTAAAGTTCCGATTTGAACTTCACCTGCTTGGGGGGGGCGGCCGCCATTTTGAGATTCCGTCAGTCTGGAAAGAGCCAGTTCAGACTAGATAGTGGCAGTTGGAAGTGAGCTGCTGACAGAGAAGCCGTTGGAAGCAGAAGTCACGTGAGGGGTTGAGGGCACACTTCCGGGGAGCTCGGCCAGGAGTCTGTTTAGTCGCTTCTGGGTTCTAACCGAACTATGGCCTAGAGAGAGTTATGGCCAAAAACAGTGCGATGGCGGCCTAGGAGAGACTGCTGCTGCAACCGCTGACGAGGGTTAAGATGGCAGGTTCTAGCTGGGCATCCTTTAGGTCTGATCCTAACTGCTGCAGTCTGGTGATCATTTTACTGTGAAAACCGGAACTGTGCAACTTTAGCACGTTTCGCGTGAATTCAAACCCTCCCAACACCCTCAGATGACACAAGCAAGAGGAGGATGTTTGATAGATCCGTGAGATCAGAGGCAGTCAGAAAGCTGATCAGTGCCTGAATACCCTCACTGAATACCCTAACGGGTGATTAGCTGGGCCCTACAAATTCACATATTTATTTATTTATTTTTTGAACTTATATGGCGCAACAGCTACATAACATAACAACATATCCCAGACCCTGGTGGCCCGTACAGGTTAGGGCAGATTTAGGGCTAATATTAAAGTGCGTTTAGGAGAGGATGGATAAAATAAATGTTCTTTCTAAAGGAATTCATAGCACATTCATTCTTGACATCCTGAAAATGTTAGTATGTCCAGTCTAGCGGGCTGCCTGCAAAGGCGCTTCCCCTCGGGGCTGGTTCCCAAAGCTGCTGCTGGGGAGGGTAGAAGGTGTTCCCACCTGAGAGAGGAGAAAGTCCTGAGCTTGCAGACAGGAGTGAGCTGCACAGCCCAGGTAGAGGGATGGAGGGGGAGTGACCCTCTGCCTTAAGTACCCTGGTGGTGCGAAGGTAAGACAGTCAATGCAGGACTGCTCCATCACATACGCCATCGCTTAACGTTGCCAGAGACAGAAGAGACGCACCGAGACACAAGAAAGACCCTAGGGTCTGACAGACTAAGTCAACCCTGGTGATGCCTGGATTACCACAATGTCAGAAGGGCTGGCCCGGCAGGCCGATGTGGACTGCGTCTTTGTGCCAGTATAGCCAAGGTGGGCAAGGTTCATAATGTACCTCTGTAAGAGCTAAACAGAAGAGAACAGTTGCAGCAGCTGGGGATGTAGTGACCTGAAAGCAGTCTAGAAAGAACACATCAACAGACACACATGCACAACACACACTCATAAAGCTATTAGAAGAACCGTAAAATGCTGGACAATACGGAGGAGTCACACGACTGGTGTCCCGTATTAATGTTCCCGCTGCCTATAATGACTTTTTTTGTTTTGCTCTAGGCTACTTTTCTGGTACTTGTTTAGGGGTGGTGGTTTTGCTTTCTGGGATGGCGGTGAAGACCATTTCCTTAGTGATGGCCTGAATATGATTTTGCGACAGATGTTTGGTAATTTCGTGTATGGTTTTGGTTACACGAGTCTGATGTATCGCTACAGGGCTGTGAATATTATGTAATCTTGGCATGTAGCCTCATTCTTGTATTCGTCTCACACGTTGTGCCTCCCTCTTCCAGCTGCTCCTGTGATGTAGGTTTGTTCTGTTGCTAAGTGTGGGGTCTCCCACACTTTCAGTTGGGGAGGTGGAGATGTGGGGCTGAGCAGAGAGACTGGGCTTTAGGCGATTTACCAGTAAGTACAAGTGAAGGAATAAACTACTTGCAGTGACCCTTTAGAATGTAGTCCGACTTCCAGGGGCCGTATTGCAATATGTGCCATAGGGGCGTAATGGGCAATTGCGCCCACTTTGCACGCCCCGGGGCACTTTGGTATTATAGAAGGGGGTGCAGACGCTTGTGTGTCCCCTTCTATTATACGGATAGCACTGGCGCACCTAAAGCACGAGCGCTACCTTCAGAGGGTGTTCCCTCATTTGCATAGGGGCGTGCCCTATGCAAATGAGGGAATTCTTTTGACTCTGTGCCCGTGCCATATTACAGAAGGTGGCGCACAGTCAAAGAAGCCTTCAGGAGGCGTACTGACAGTATGCCATTTAAAAAGTGGCACATTGTCAGTGTGCCTCCTGAGAGCAGCCCTCTGCAGGGGTTAAAGGTCCCATGGGCCCTCCAGACATCCCCTTACAGGTGGGTGCAGTCACTGACCTCTATTACCCTGTAAAAGTGCAGGAGGGTGCCGCCTGCACTGTGAAAACACGGAGCATCTGCCCTGGGGCAGCGTATACATCATAATAGGGCGCATTGTGATTGTTTGCGCTTGGTGCACCTTTTAAAAGCTGAGACGGGGGCACACAATCACAATGCATAATACGGCCCCAGATGTGCTGATTTCATTAAACCACTTTTCTTTAGCAAATCGAGTTTCTCGTAAAAGAATTACATTAGATTCTCTTAATGCCCCATATTTGAATCTAATGCAGTTTGTGTTCCATTTCAAACTTTTTCTAACTTAGTTATATTGTTAGGTCCCACCTATGAGACTGCGTTTAGCTGTCTGTAGGTGAAAGCCTCTTGTAGACCTTACCAAAAACATACAGTGGGCTTTTAGCCCACCCATTGCATCCTATTGGTTGGCTTTGTTGTCACTCTCATTTGCTCACTTCTTATTTGATAACTTTACTTCCTCTTCATTCGCTGAAGCATAGCCTCTTTACCATACGTTTGATTGGATGACATGTATTTTTCACCTGCTCACATTCAGGGAACTACTTTCTTTTTCTTTCAGAGTGCATGTTTACAGCTCTCTCCCTCATATTCTCCCCCCCAGCACAAGCCCCCCTGTGCACTCCATGTTTGTTCTTTATCCCCCCACCAAAGCTGTCCTTTGCTGTCCCCACCACCACAGTCGATTATTTTAATTATTGTTTTAGGCCTCCTGTGGACCCAGCCTCACGCGCCACCGTAGCTTCCTCATCTCTGCCCACTTCCTGTTGCGACCCCACCACAAGCTCCCCACATACACTTCTCTGTTAGTCCCCAAAACCTTCACCTTTTTTTATGGCTTTTTTTTACAGTGGGCTGCTATGCTGTGTAAAAAGCGCTATTGAGCAACTGAAATTACATTTATTTTATTTACCAAAGCAAATAGTGCCCAGCATCTTGGATATGTAAAAAAAAAAGAAAATAAAGTAACTTGTGTCATTTCCTCTACTCGCCTGCGCATGCCTAAATAATCTATCCTGTGCACAGATTCATTTGAGCCTGTGGTTTCCGGTGCTTAATCATCTACACCAGTTAAGGACGTGTTAATTTAAGGGAAGATTAAGTGATTTGCCCAGAGTCACAGAATGTTGAGCCGACGGCGAGTATCGAAACTGGTTCCCCAGGCCCAAAAACGACTGCTCTTGCCATTACGCCACATCCATGCCCAAGTTTTATTGTTAGTAGTTGGTTCTGTTTTATGCTGCACTAACAGGAGAAATGGGCTGATGCAAGCTGCCTTCTGACGAGAGCCCTGGCACAAATGTTTTTTTTTTTTACTTTACAAATTAACCACTGAGTTCGTGTGCTCATCTGCGGAATGATTCAGCCCCATTATTGCACTTGTTTTGTGTTTCGTCTTGCGCTATCTTTGATAAACTTGGTCCTGACTTTGTATCACGAGGGACTGGCCTTTCCAGTCGCTAATAAATGTTTTCAAGTGTGCTAAAATAATTGATTCCACCAAAATCAAGACTATGAATCCCAGAATGCATTAGCATACCTGCCAACTCACACGTTACCACTGTGTGACACGCTATATCAGCTCCCATCACACGGTCTCCTGGAGAGGAGCCGATATCACCTGGTAGCAACGAAAACACGCTGATAAGCACTGTATTTAGTGGTTTTCCAGCTCGTTTTCCGAGGCTTTGAACCAGGGCCGTAGCGGGCACTGGGCATTTCCCCGGCTGTCTAGTAGGGTGGGGGCCGATTTTGGGCCTCTGGAGGCCATTTTTGTTACAGGGCTGTTTTTGCAGCATCGCTTCATTCCAGGGGAGTGGGCCAGGCTCTTTGCCAGGGCCAGTTTTGGTTCCCAGTCCTGCCCTGCTTTGAACTGCCGACATCCTTGAACCTCATGCGCGCGAGCGGAATTCCGCTCGCGCGCTGAGATTTTAAAAAACGCACTTTACGTGACGAGCTGGGCTCGTCATCAGCGTGCGAGGAGGCTACGCCATGACGAGCCCAGCTCGTCATCAGTGTGGAAGGGGTTAAGGGGCGTGAAAACACCCCAGGACATTGGCACCAGCCTCAGCAAGCTTTTTGACTTTTTTGGCGGGAGGAGTGGCGGTGTGGGGTTCAAAAGTGCCTGGTAGGTACTTCTCTGCACGAGGCCACGCCTCGTTCAAGGCCCGCCTCCACCTCGCACAGTGAGATTGCTGTTCAAGTTGGCAGGTATGCTTTAGGTTCTTAAAGTAAAGATGTCCCTGAGGACATGAAGTCGGAAGGGTGACCTTGAGCCGCTCCTGGTTACTTTCAGCCAACATCCCTAATACTCTGGGCCTCGAAGTGCCCACGTGTTTTGTGGGAAAAAGTAAAACTACAAATCCCAGCATGCATTTAGTTTGTACTGATAACTGGAAAACAATCTCTTAGTGAAGCTGTCTCTCGTGGCATGCGCCCGGTTGACTGGGGTTGGTGTACAATAAATGCACAGAAAAGCTTCAGTGTGTGTGTGTGTCACTGTGGACCATCTTCATTGTTTCCCATTTGAAGCCGGCTCAGAGAGCTGCTGCGGCCTCAAAGGACCCCGAGTGACTCAGCGCAGGGAATAAAAACACTTCCTGGAAACCTTGGACTGACTTGGGACGGGATACTTGCCTGCGCTCTGACGAAACGCAGATTCGAAAGCTTTTGGTGTAATTTACCAGCTGACCCAACGTGTGACAGCCGGGGCCGGTCATTTAGCCAGCAGCAGCTTGGCATTGTGGGAGTTGTAGTTTCCTCCTTCCCATGAGGAGGCTGGACACGCGTTCTAAGTGCTGTTGGATATCCCAGGTTTGTCTGAAGGGGTCTCACGCCGTAGGAGGGCCGCTGTGCTCTTGTCACAGGTGTCTGTAGCAGTCTTGGCTGGCCAGTCTGGCTTCAGTGGGGACTATTCCCGCGGAGGTACACTCTGTGCTTGCTGTGGGGCCCGCCTCGGCGGGGCTCAGTGGCGGAAACCAGAATTACGCGGATTTAGCCACACATATGAAACTATCTGCCCAGCAGCGAAACCACGAGATAATTCCCCAGAACTCAGCACAGTAATGTGATTATAAAGGTCAATGGAAACCTTGAGGGGAACCCCGCGCATCTCGGGGCCTAGAGGAGGCTAGTTCCTGGTTTCTGCCCTGAGCTGAGCCTTCAGGGCAGCACTTTCTGATGTTGAAAATTACCACTTTGCAACCCGTCCTAAAAATACTGGGTAATTAACAACTTCCCCAAAATATTCAGAGACTTTACTTACGATAGTAAATAAGTCTCCTGTACAGCTGCCAAGTTTCTCAGTTCCACAAGTGATGTGTTGCTCCAGTTCAGGTTATTTACTTTGAATTGTGGGACTTGTAGTCCAAGTTTTAGAATGCAATAAACAAGACTACAAGTCCCATAATGCAAAGAAAAAACCCAGACTTGAGCAGCACATCACACATGGACCTGGGAAGCTTGGCAGGGCCACTCGTGGAATATTTGGGGAAAAGTTGCTCTTTCCCCAAATATTCTAGGACTGGAGTTAGAGTTGTACATTTGACCTTTCAGTGTCATCTCACCCACTGCTCCCCAGAGGTGCTGTTTAGGGCCAGAAACACTCTTGCACGGGATGCCATTTTCTCCATGTAGGCTGCATGCAGCTTACGTGAAGAAAAGAGTGAGTGTGAGTGTGCATGACTGGTTTGGTCATAGTCAGGGCCCGCAGCATTGGGCAAGCCACTCCTCACCTGCCCTTGAGCAGACCTGAACCAACCAAACCCTTCTGCTTTCTCGCAGTGCGAGAAGCAGAAACATAAAATGGTAGGTTTACCATTTTATGCTTCTGCTTTTCGCACTGCGAGAAAGCAGTGGGGCAATGCTCCTCCGCCCTAATGGAGGAACCGCCACTGCTGACTCTTGCAGGTTCTTTCTCATCCATGTTCCCTTCTTTGTCACGTTTTTCCATCTTACCTCTTCTGCCTTCTTTCCTCTTTTTGTGTTTTTCTCTCTCTTGCTTTGGATTAAAGTTTGTTAAAGGAAACAAGTGCAAGTCCCCAAAAATGAGTGCCAGTGGACCCCACCTTCAACCACCGGCTCCAATAAGCACTGAGAAACTGTTTCAATACCAGTCTTAAGTGCCAAGGAAGATACTGGGTATATGATAGCCAGGTTCTTTCTTTTGGGTGTTATCTTGTACATCCTAGAGCGTAGATTGTCTGGAGGAGTGGTATTTCTCTGGAGGTCTGGCGGTCGCCTTTGCGTGCCACTAACTTCCGCCTTCTGCACGATGACACCCCGCCGCCGGACCAAGAGGAACTGTTGGGTGACATCTGCTGTTTTTAAAGTGTTGTTTCTTTTCCTCACTGTTACCATAGCTCAATGAATTTGTCCAAGAGGAAACGCCCATGCGTGGTATCTCTTGCGCTAAGCCCCTAATCCCTTCGGTGCTCTCTTCTGTGAGGCTCTGGGGTGTCAATAGACCTCCTGACTTAGTAAGGAGGAAGAACATGAGGTTCAATCTGATGGGAAGGCGTGCCCAGTGGCCAGGAACCAAGGGGCTTATTTACAAGGCCCTTGCGCCACTTTTGCGTCATTTTTTAACATGGGAAAAGTGACGCAAAAGTGTCACGAGGTGCATATAAATCGGTCCCCAGGATCTTTAGGCCTCCAGCCAAAATATAATTTTGCCAGATGGAGCACTCCCCATAGACGTTTTCAGTACTTTGGCGTCAACAATTGCCCCATCCGTTCCTTTTGAACTAAAAGAACTGGGATCTAATAGTATCTTTATCACTTGCTCAAGTTGTGTGCTCTTGGGTACATTTCTTAATTTCACGAGGCCCAATTTCCACTGGTGCCTTTAGTAGTGTGTTTTCTCAGCAGCCATAGGCCAGCTGCCACCCACAGCCCACCTCCTGCCACTAAGCCAGCTTCCTTATTTTGAACTCAGCTGGCCCTGCAGTGTAGGGCAACCAACCGGGGGTTCGAGGCCGAACTGTCAGTCCAGGTGCTTCCTTTCCAGCACAAAATGCATAGGTGCCCTGTTCTCAGCGCAGATAGCGCTTGGCACTGTTTAGCGCCACTTTGCATCTAGTGGCTGTTACATGGGTGTAATTTGGGCAGATCACGGTCAAGCCTGAGTTACTAAGATTAGCAGATCACACTTTGTGTTATAAAAAACACACCTCCTTGAAGCAGGCACTAACTATCAGCCCATTCGCTTCTGTAGCGTTTACACTTCTCTGAGACCGCTTCAAAGCGCTGAGGCTTAACAGAAGATTATTATTATACAATAATAATAATAACAATAAAGATACGATCAATAATGCCAGTAATTGACTTTTCCTGTCGTTAAGGGCCCTCCCGTGCAGTTAAGGCCCGTCAGTCCGGCGAGGCTCAGTAGCCAGTGCTGTTGGCTGCCTCCACCGTTCATAAGCCCCTATTGTTATTTTTGTACCAATATGAATATTTTCATTATTTCTTTTTTCACTTTCCGGGGGATGTATGGCGCTACAACGAGGGCCATTTCAACGCGGTCTGTTAGATCGCGGTTTTCACAACGCAAGTCGTTACATCGACTTGCGCTGGAGGGGCGCTGGACTTCGGAATAGTGTAATAACTATTCCAACTCCAGTCTACATACAGTAGGGAAGGTGTTGGAAACAGTAATTTACACTATTCCCAAGGCTGCAGCGCCCTCCAGTACAAGTCGATGTAACGACTTGCGTAGTAAAAACCAAGATGTAATAGTACCACGTTGAATGGATGCGTGGTAAACGATGTCTCCAGGCGGAAAGTATTCTGGTACATTGAAAAGGGATTATCTGTCCATCCTCCAGCCTGCCTCCTCCCCTGTGGCCCTCCAGGCCCTCTTAAGTCCCCTCCAAGCAGTCTGGGGACTCAGTGGACGAAGGCATCCAGTCCCGGGTCCTGTGTTTAAATGGGTGGACACGGGTTCAAACTGAGACATGTCCACTCAGCCTTTCATCCACCTGAGGACAATCAAATGAACGCCGTACGGTAGCCATAAATATCTGGTTTAAGCGCCAAGAAACGGTTTTGATGGCAAGTGTGTGCTTTGCAGATTAAGTGTAATGTTGTGGAGCGGGTTTGACGGTAAGGTTTCCATACATGTATTGTTTCTGGGCCTGTATAGAGGTGAGCCAGCCGGTAACAGGATGAGCAGAGCCGAGCCAAGGGCCTGGCTTGGCTCTAAGTACACCAGCCAAGCCCTGAAAATATTTGGCATATAAATAAAGCAACCAACATAATGCAAGAATATGACAGAGTGACTTGACAATTCAAAAAATGTGTCTTTTTCTGGCATATGGCAGCATTTCCCCCTAGTACACCAGATTATATCACTGCACTGAGAGGCAATTATTTAGAACGATGGTGATTAAACATAACCTTAGAAACACTCTCGCCCACAGTCCTGACAACAGTGTGATCAGTCACCCACTGGGCAAGTAAGTCCGTTGTCATGTGTACCTTATAGGTGGCTTACGGCCACATGCATCATTGTTACATTTTTCGATTTCTTAACTGTGAAAATTAAGGAATGGCAATTAAGAAATTGCAAAATGCTATGCATTAAGAAATCGCAATATTTTTTGCGATTCCTTAATTTTCCATAATTGCGATTCACAATTTGCGGATCGCAATTATGGAATCCCTTCCCATTGAATCCTATGGGCCTAGAGGCCCATAGGAATGAAAGAGAAGCCATTCTCATTTTGCGATTCGCAATTAAGGAATCGCAACGTGAGAATGCTATTTCAAGGGTGCGGGGGGGGGGTCCCAAGGATTTCCCCCCCCTGCACCCCTGAAATTTAACTTTAAGAAAATGTTTCACACACACATGCCCTAAGGGCATGTGTGTGTAAAATGAAACTTTCAAAATGCACTTTTGTGCATTTTTTCACACACACATGCCCTAAGGGCATGTGTGTGTAAAATGAAACTTTCAAAATGCACTTTTGTGCATTTTTTAAAGTTTTAGCAAATTACCATGAAGTTCAACTTCATGGTAATTTACCTCTTCCTATTTGCGAATTCGCCCCAAAAAAATATTCATGCATTGCATTTAAGAAATCACAAATTGCGATTTATTAAATGCAATCGCAATTTAAGAAATTGCAACATAATTGCGATTCCTTAAATTGCGAAAAAATAAAAAAACATGATGCATCCCAAAAAAGGAAATTGCATTCGCAAACGACTGAATTTTGCGATTCGCACCGTTTGCGAATGCAATTTACCTTGATGCATGTGGGCATTAGATTCTTTTTATAGTTGGAGAAACGTAATAGTCTATTCAGTCAAACCCACATGGTTTCTATACAGTCAGCATCCCAACCTCTCATATTGTAAAGTACTCTTACGTGTGCAAATCAATAAAAAAGAGGCTCGGTGAAAGAAAATATTTGCCTAGAAACACACGCTTTAAACGGGGAAGCCGGGATTGATGCCTGGCGTTGTGGTTTTGTGTTGCGATTCAGCTCCTGGGTGGGTATCGCTTTCCTCTCGCTTGTTTTACATAAAAGGTAAATGATTTGACAGTACCTCTTGTGTATGAGGTTAAAGTCTGAGTCAAGCAGAAGCACCATTAAAGCTCGGCTCGTTTTGGGCTCGAGAGTCTACGAGGACCTCGAGCTCATCCAGAGCCAGTGACACCTAGCAGCGCACGGAGGCCCAGCCTCCTTCTAGCAAAGGTGACCTGCACGTTCAAAACACAGAAGACAGGCTTTCGAAACCTTTCTTCCAAATTTCAGAACAGCCATTGACTGCTTCAGAGAGAAACACACACTGATGTTTTCGATCAAGGGCACCACGGGGCAGATTTACTACTTCTGGCGCGTCTCTGCTAATCAGCAGGGATGCGCCAGAAGAGTTGTGACGCATCTGACAACCCGTGCGCCACCACTGATGCACTGCATTTACAATGCAGCGCAGCGTGGCGCACGGGTGGGCAGATGCGTCGCTACTCTTCTGGCGCATCTCTGCTGATTAACAGAGACGCGCCAGAAGTAGTAAATCTGCCCCGTGGTGCCCCTTTTCCCAACATGCTGCGTCACTCCTTACGCCTGCTTCAAGCAGTTGCAGGGTTTTGACGCGGCATGGCCGTAAAAGGGACTGAGTAAAATCTTGTAGATTTCACTCAGCCACTTTTCGGAGGCGTTCCTGCGCCGGAACACCCCCCCTGTGTTGGACGCCCACATGTGGCGCAGGGCTTTACAACCTGACGCATCTCCCTAGATGCGTCACGTTGTAAATACCCCCAGCATGGCGATGGCTTCGCGCCGCCGCTGCGTCACAAAAGTGACGCGATGGCAGCGCAAATGTGGTGTACAGGGCTTGTAACAACCTGTTGTTATCTGTGGTTCTTAGACCTGTCATTGCGACCGTCGGCCAACGGCCGTCCCAAGCACTACCTCCGTAGTGCTGCGCACGTTCGTTGGCCGCCCACTCAATGAAACGCCCCGCGGTGGAATTACCGCCGCGGTTAAGGTGTTAAGTTGTCATCCTAAGATAGCACAGTGAGCTATGATCCGGCATCACGGAGCTGCATGTAAACTGCAACGCATGGGTTTAGAACTTTATTGTTTTTTCTCAATTTTAGGTTAGTCTGTCATCGCTAAATAGGATTCATTTGGATAGCAATAAAGTCTTATTCATAGGCATAACCCCAACCACTGCATTACATCTTAAATTCTTTGTGTTTCTCCCAACCAGCAACTGTTAACTTATACTGCCTGCCAGTATGGACGATATGTGACTCCCACACCTTGTAACCCTCATTGTCTTATGTAATGTTTCATGTACATTGACTTACACATACATGTATGATTTATTGTCTGTGTGTGCGAGTAATGTAAAGCGCTCTGACACCTGACATTGAGATGAGTAACGCTATAAAAGAATTAAATAAAAAACAATAGTAAGGGATATTCAAATTGTTTTCTTGTCATTTCTCATACCGACAGCAGGGCACAAGACCTAAAAAAAGAAGTGGGGGATTAACCTAGTTAGGCAGCATGCAAGTGACATCACAGTGCACGACATCACACATGGCATCACAGGAATGGACGTAATAGAAAGTGGCATCACAAGCCACAACTTTACAGGAAGTGGCATCACAGGAAGTGACATTAGATCTAAAGCCCTCACATATGTGTTTAGCGGGTCTATCGTGTACGTTTGAGCGCATTCCGAGGATAATAGCACTGTGAGCTATGGAAGATGATATGTGACTTCTACACCTTGCAGCCCCCCAGTTTTATGTAACACATCCTGTACATTCATTTACAAATGTATATAATGATTCATACATGTAATATGGATGTGTTGATGTAAAGCGCTCTGACACCCTGTATTGGGGTGATTAGGGCTATACAAGAAAAAATAGTGGTACTAAAATTATTTGAACGCCTCCTCAGGTGTAGTAAGCTCTATATAAATGCAAATTGCTTTTTGTAAATACTGGGAAAGACCGACACATTTGAAATTCTTACCGTGCCATGCATATCTCCTAAGCAGGGACTGAACAAGGGGAAAAGCTTCCTCTCTTAAGCATGTGTGAAGGGCTAACAAGGTGTGAGCCTTTGTTTCCCTTCCCCTCTGCTTCATTTGCATCAGGTGTGAGGCTCCTGACTGCTCCCAGCCAGGAGACTCGCATAAAAGGAGGCCTGATGACCCCTCATATTCCTCCATTGGTATGGACCCAGCAGGAGTCTAAAATAAGAAAGCCCCGTCCCCGCCTGCACGTTGTTGCAGATGAAAAGTAGACAGCGTGCAGCCGCTGCTGAAAGTGTCCCGGTGTTTGGAAATGACACCAGGATGAGTTCAGCACTTTGTTCAGTGGGGCCCAAATTATTGCCAATGTGGATGGTGTTCACCCTGTGAAAATAATGGGGAGACGCCGTCCACCCGCGTGTACTCCGACTCGTGCCCTGACCGACAGCTACATCTGACATTCTTACAGTGCATGTATATCTCTTACATAGAAAGGGTTGGACAAAGTGAAAACGGGCCTCCAAATCATAGTTTCTCTTAAATACTTGTGAGATATTAACACCTTTGGTGCTCATGACAAGCTCAGCTCATCATGAGGCACAGTGGCGCTGTGCTATGAGCTCGTCATGCCCGCAGCGGCGCTCCCACGCAGGGATAATTCCCCTGCTGTGCTGAGCATTCTATTAAAATGGGCGTGGTCACGACGAGCTCAGCGCGTCATGAGCACAGCGCCACCGTGCTGCGTGACTAGCCGAGCTCGTCACGAGCAGCGCGGCACCGCACAAGGCCCCCCTCCCCCCCGCACCGCGGGGAATTAGTCCCGCGGTGAAGGGGTTAACAAGCTGTGCACCTTTGTTTCCTCCATTCCATACGCATCTAGGTGCTAGGTTCCACTCAGCCTCCAGTCATGATACTTGAACAAAAGAACAGCTGATGGCCCTTTAAGCGAAGCCTTTGTGTTTGGCCGAACTGTAAGGGAAAATATGAAAGCCCCCTCACCTACTGCAGATGGCTGCTCTGAATAGAAATCATACGAGGTGCAGCTGTTGCTGAATGTGTCCCAGATTCAGCAAATTACACTGGGACGAATTCAGCATATTTCACTGAGCCCAGCACGGATTCGGCTGAGCAATAGTTGCCCGATCAGGGATCTGGCTTGATCTGCCACATTTACTGCACTGATTTTCAGGGCTCCAGGTAAAATAATACTTTGCCTGGGGGAGCTCTTCCTATACACTGAAAAGTGATATTTTTTTGGCCTTTTGTTCTAATTTGGCACTGTCACTGAGGCAGCATAAGGGCCTCGTCTTCTCGAAGACTTGTGGAGGCCAAGGTCTTACCACACCTCCTCCTAGCTGGTCCTAGGTCTTCCAGGCACTATCATATACTGAGCACGTTGGCACAGCAAGAATCAGGCAAGGGTTGGCATCTGCGATGGAAATGTTATAAGAATAATATTATTATATATCATTATTATCCTCATCATCATTTTCAAATTCTTCTATTTATTATTATTTCCTATGTTGCTTGAATGTGAATTTACCTTTAAAGACGAAGACAAAAGGCGTCTTTTTTAATATATATAAAAGACAAGAGACATTTGGCAAAACAGGAACAGTTGGTTTAATCAAACACTTCGGCCGGGATAACAGTTATGGATTCGGGGCCTGAGGACTGTCTCAAAGTACAATTGATTTAAGAGCCATATACATTTCTTCGAGCATCCTAAAACAATTCATAGATTCTTTTTAGGAAGTGGAATGTGGGTCAGTCATGGAGTCATAAATGACTCCCACTTGATAAAAAAAAAAACTGAAGGTGGGTTTCAACCTTGCATGGACACAATGTGAGACAGTGGGTAACATGTCCAGATGTCCGTCATGAGAGCGCATAATCACTGCACGTGCTGTGTCCTCATTGGCTGAGTGTTCCTAGCTTCATGTGGCGTCTAACTTTATGATGGTTTGGGAACGTGCATCCCTCCGGCCATGTTTGATTTATTGCGGCCAATCTCCCCGGACCATTGTGGTGTCGCTGCCTATCTGTGGGATTAATCTTGGTTTTTCATGTTTGCACGTTTCTTCTGCTGGCTACATGCCACCCCACCTGCAATCTGTCAATCCGTTACCTCAGGCCTGGGTCGCAGGGGCTGCCTGACCGCGTATTTCTGACTCTGGGATGATGGAGAGGTCATCTCGGGTGATTTCGACAACAGTGATTCGATTTTGTTTTTATGCACACATGTATCATTGCGTACATCAACATTGACTTTTTCAATAATAACACTTGTTCCACCAAGAAAGACTCAAAAGAGAATGGATGGGAAAGTCTGAGCAGACACTTCCTTCCTCCATCGCTAGAAGTCTCTTGGTGAAGCCATCAAGTTGCTTTCTAATGGGAAACACCAGAAAAGGCAGCTCGGAAATGAAGGTAACTATTTATATTCAGTGGTACTTGACCTGCTTTTAGAAGGAAGTGGCTGTGCAATGGGTGCTTCCCAAAAGTACAAAGAGGGGGAGGAGATAGAGGGCGGGAGCTCAGGGTTCCTGAAGAGTCTGTGCACCCCTCTGACGCCTGCACTGTGGTATTTACCGTACCGGAAGGACACATCATGGCTTCCTGCCAGGGGGTTTACAGAGCGGAAGTTAGGTGGATTTAGGCAATCAGATTCGAGGGTTCTCTTCTCCCATTCAGCCAGCGTTCTCTTCCAGATTGCCTACATCGAGTAACACTCAACAGGACATGTTTGACAGTGTGATAGTGTGTGAGAAGCCACAACACCGTGAAAGACTGTCGGCCAGTGGCCAAGTGCATAATTTCAAGTGGGGGAGTGTCACAGCCTCCTAATAAATACACTGTCCAACATACACACACACACACACACACACACACACGCAGGGGAAGAGGTGTGGCACAGCGGCCAGGTCGGCTGACTCTGGAACACGGGGGCTCACGGTTCGAGAACCGGCGCTGGCGGCAGCTCAGCCCAGCACCATGTGACTCTGGGCAATAGCTCATTTAATCTTCCCGTCGGCCCCCAGCCCCTTGACACCCTCTGGTAATTGTTTGTGCTTTACAAATACTGGTATTATTATTATACACACACACACCAACCACCCCCCCCAGATCTGAAACCTGGGGTTGAGTGTTTGAAAAGTTTCAGCACTCCGTCCATCATTTTATTTTGGATGTTGCTCAGTCTAATAAACTGAACAGCAAAAAAAACAGTAGCGTAAAGGGCAGAATAGAGCCGAAATTTTACTATCCATGTCTAAATTACAAGACATACATACTGGCGCTGCAGACATCTAAGTCACGTCCTTGTTGCACTGCCGGACAAGCCCTGTCCAAACAATGCTGTCGTTTAAATGTGGAAGACTCAAATAAGAGGAGTTCTCAATTTCTCCAATGCAGCTGATCACCAGATACTGCCAATTTCTCCGCCAGGTATGAATGTGTGCATGTATGTAGCGCTTTGTGAGCAATGCCGGCGCTTTTTACATTGTGTTCTTGCTTCAAATGGGGGACATCATACAGCAAAGAGGATGGGAGTAAGGTGGTCAAATGTCTTCTACCCAGAAACAAAGTGAGTGGCTCCTTGAAGACCACTTTGGATGGGTGGGGGAGGCAGATGGACTTCAGGGTGGCCTGTGAGAAGTGAATTCCCAGCCCATACGCAAATGGAGGGCACGCCTGGGGCTTCCAGACAGGGCCTTTTACTGCTTCATGACAAGCATTGGGTGAGAAGACAGGCCTATGGGTCGGACGGGCCTATAGGGCAATAATGCGGTGCTTGATGGGCCGGTCTGACAGGTCAGTGTGTGGGCCGTGTTTTTTGGCCGATTTTGGACCTGTCTTATGATCTGCTGAGTCTGTTTTTACTGTTGATTTCCCTGATATTAAAACAAACATTGCCTACAGCAAGCTCAAATCACTGTAGCCTTCCATACGTTGCAAAACACTTATACAGCGTGTCCTTGCAAGTTCGAAACTGCCCCAATTTGCTAACATGGGCCACTTTTTACCTACCTAATTTACTGGAGGTGGACACTTTTATTTAGGTATCTGGGGCTACTTTTTGTCCCAGTCGGACCTTGACAGGTGTCTACTTTACCTAATAATGCTTTTAGAGAATAGCGTTTCAGGATTGCTGAAAAAAAAGGTATAAAACGCGTGATTAAAGGTGGTATGTACAGAAGTATTCATTTTTGGCATCATGATTTTATATTTGCCTTTGCAAAGCTTAGAAGTATAAAAACACTTTATTTGACAACTTAGCATTTCACAAATTGAAAACACACAGTTTACTGCTTACCAGCTTTATTTATTTATTTAGAGTTTTATATAGCGCAAACTTGACCCGAAGGTATCGGAAAGTTTTACGCGAGCACCAGTTGTGCTATAGATGAATACGTTCATTTTTATTTTTTTTACCACCTGGTCTGCATTGCTACAAAACAGACTGATGAATTGAATTACAGAATTGTACCATTGGGAATACCCCTGGTGTATGTCTGATACCTTAGACTCTGTCTCTTAACCACAGGCTTGGGGTGCTTTACAAGCTCTCAGCAGTTAACCTGCGCCTCTGTGCACCGTGTCACTCAGGGATTTGTCACTGTGTCTCTGCTAAGTCCCATGGAAACAGGACAATAAGTTTTCTGGAAATTCCAGTTCCCGCTGGCAAATGGTTGCTTAGTGATCTAGTCGCTGGAATGTAGTGGCATGCAGGACTTTAAGTGGGCCGGGTCCTGCCGGTACTGAGTACCTGCAGTTCCAAAAAGCAGGTGCTGAGACGGGTCCCTTTCGGACTCTTCATTTTAGCCCTCACCCTCAGGGTGAAAAAGAACCTCAACTCTGCAGCAGTGCCACCCGTCACTGCCTTTCATCATGTAACTTCAAAGAGACTTGCTATAGTTCTTTCACAGTCGTATCATGTTAGAACTAAAGTATTTTTGGAATATTCTACAAAGTGACGCCATTGTTTTTTATTATATGGATATAACAACCATTGACAAAGCCAATAGATCTAGCTTGTTGTAGATGTAATTTTACTTGTTGTATTGTATATCTGGATGCAATGACAGAAACAGTACAATACCAGGCAACACACTCTGCTAATCACAGATTTTTTAGCTTATTTGTTTTTAAGCCATGCCCTTAATTACATCGGATGCACCCCTGTGAGAGACCCCCCAGTTTTTTCATTCCACTTAAAGCCCTAGTGGTATGGGCTAATAATAACCTGTTTCAGTGAACATTGCAGTGGATTCTGGTTGCCGCTTTCATTTTGCTATTGAGGTTTGTGGGTGTCTGTTGGTTTTGTTTGTAGTTACTATTTAACTAGCAGTATCTCTTTGTTACTTTTGGACTAGTGATGCTTTAGCACCAATAGGGTAAAATGTATTGTTAAAGGGGCTATTCAGTAAAATACATCACAATCTAGCTCAAAACCCGACCAGACGTCATCAAGTCATCACCAAAATGCATAGATCTCAAAGGCACAGCCTGTTGGTTCTGCCAATAGTTGTTATCTTGTTCAAGGGTGGCTGACCTGCACCGCGTTCAAGAGGAGTATTACAAGGAAGTCAGTATGTATATTTTGGGCGTGGGTCTCAAAAGTGAGAACTATTGGCTTTGCCAATGTTTATCTTGTGCAAGACTAGGATGGCCTGCACTGGACGCATGAGGAGTATTGCAATGAAAGCTGTATATATATTTTGAGCATAGGCGTCAAAGGCGAGAACTAATGGTTTTGCCAATGTTTGTTATATTGTGCAAGGCTGGGCTGACCTGCACTGGGTGCATGTGAAGTATTACAATGAAGGCTATATGTATATTTTGAGCATGGGCCTCAAAGGCTTTACCAATGTCTGTTATCTTGTGCAGGGCTGCGCTGGTCTGCACTGGGCGCATGAGAAGTATTACAATGAAGGCTGTATGTACATTTTGAGCATGGGTCTCGAAGTCGAGAACTATTGGCTTTACCAATGTTTGTTATCTTGTGCAGGGCCGCGCTGGCATGCACTGGGCACATGAGAAGTATTACAATGAAGGCTGTATGTACATTTTGCAAACACAACAAGTGATGGACAGAATGTGGATCAATGTCACACACTCACCCCAGTCCAAGGATCTGGGCCTAAATCCATCGTTATTTTGCACTCCACACCACCCTGGGTTAGACAATGCCGATATGCAAATCAGCTCTGACCCTGAGCCTCATGGGAACAGTCCAGTCCGAACTACAAAAGCCATGTCCTTCCTAAAACGGAATCAAGCATCCGAGGACCGGACCGGTTTCGAGGTAACACCTCTCATCAGCCCGGCTAGCTTGACTCCAGTGGTGTGGAGTGCCTGGGACCCACGTCTGGGCATCCCCAGCGCACTTATGGCGGAAATTGCAAACACAACAAGTGATGGACAGAATGTGGATCAATGTCACACACTCACCCCAGTCCAAGGATCTGGGCCTAAATCCATCGTTATTTTGCACTCCACACCACCCTGGGTTAGACAATGGCGATATGCAAATCAGCTCTGACCCTGAGCCTCATGGGAACAGTCCAGTCCGAACTACAAAAGCCATGTCCCTCCCAGAACGGAATCAAGCATCCGAGGACCGGACCGGTTTCGAGGTAACACCTCTCATCAGCCCAGCTAGCTTGACTCCAGTGGTGTGGAGTGCCTGGGACCCACGTCTGGGCATCCCCAGCGCACTTATGGCGGAAATTGCAAACACAACAAGTGATGGACAGAATGTGGATCAATGTCACACACTCACCCCAGTCCAAGGATCTGGGCCTAAATCCATCGTTATTTTGCACTCCACACCACCCTGGGTTAGACAATGGCGATATGCAAATCAGCTCTGACCCTGAGCCTCATGGGAACAGTCCAGTCCGAACTACAAAAGCCATGTCCTTCCCAGAACGGAATCAAGCATCCGAGGACCGGACCGGTTTCGAGGTAACACCTCTCATCAGCCCGGCTAGCTTGACTCCAGTGGTGTGGAGTGCCTGGGACCCACGTCTGGGCATCCCCAGCTCACTTATGGCGGAAATTGCAAACACAACAAGTGATGGACAGAATGTGGATCAATGTCACACACTCACCCCAGTCCAAGGATCTGGGCCTAAATCCATCGTTATTTTGCACTCCACACCACCCTGGGTTAGACAATGGCGATATGCAAATCAGCTCTGACCCTGAGCCTCATGGGAACAGTCCAGTCCGAACTACAAAAGCCATGTCCTTCCCAGAACGGAATCAAGCATCCGAGGACCGGACCGGTTTCGAGGTAACACCTCTCATCAGCCCGGCTAGCTTGACTCCAGTGGTGTGGAGTGCCTGGGACCCACGTCTGGGCATCCTCAGCGCACTTATGGCGGAAATTGCAAACACAACAAGTGATGGACAGAATGTGGATCAATGTCACACACTCACCCCAGTCCAAGGATCTGGGCCTAAATCCATCGTTATGTACATTTTGAGCATGGGTCTCGAAGTCTAGAACTATTGGCTTTACCAATGTTTGTTATCTTGTGCAGGGCCGCGCTGGCATGAACTGGGCACATGAGAAGTATTACAATGAAGACTGTATGTACATTTTGAGCATGGGTCTCAAAGGTGAGAACTATTGGCTTTGCCAATGTTTGTTATCTTCAGCAAGGCCGAGCTGGCTTGCACTGGGTGCATGAGGAGTATTTCAATGAAGTCTGTATGTACGTTTTGCACATGGGTCTCAAAGTTGAGAACAATTGGCTTTGCCAATGTTTGTTATCTTGTGCAGGGCTGGGCTGGCGTGCACTGGGCCCATGGAGTATTACAATGAAGGCTGTATGTATATTCTGATCAAAGGTTTCAGAGGTGAGAACTATTGGCTTTGCCAAGTTTTGTTATCTTCAGCAAGGCCGATCTGGCCTGCACTGGACGCATGAGGAGTATTACAATGAAGGATATTTGTATATTTTTTAACCATGGGTCTCAAAGGCGAGAAATATTGGCTTTGACAATGTTTGTTATCTTGTGCAGGGCTGGGCTGGCATGCACAGGACGATTGAGAGTAATACAATGCAGATTGTATGTATATTTTGTGCCTGGGTTTCAAAGGCAAGAACTATTGACTTTGCCAATGTTTGTTATCTTGTTCAGGGCCGGGCTGGCCTGCACTGGATTCATGAGGAGCATTACAAGGAAGTCTGAATATATATTTTGGGCAAGGGTCTCAAAAGTGAGTACTATAGGCTTTGCCAATGTTTGTTATCTTGTGCAGGGCTGGCTGGCCTGGCCTGCACTGGATGCATACAGAGTATTACAACGAATTATGTATGTACGTTTTGAGTATGGGTCTCATAGGCGAGAACTATTGCCTTTGCCAATGCTTGTTATCTTGTGCAGGGCTGGCTGGCTGGCCTGCGCAGGATGCTTAAGCGAATTACAATGAAGGCTGTATGTAAGTTTTGAGCATGAATCTCAAAAGTAAGAACTATTGGCTTTGCCAATGCTTGTTATAATATTGTGCAGGGCTGGCTGGCCTGGCCTGCACTGGATGCATGAGGAGTATTACAATGAAGGCTGTATGTACGTTTTGAGCATGGGTCTCAAAGGCGAGAACTATTGGCTTTGCCAGTGCTTGTTGTGTTGTGCAGGGCCGGGGCTGGCCTGCGCAGGATGCTTGAGAGAATTACAATGAAGGCTGTATGTACGTTTTGAGCATGGGTCTCAAAGGCGAGAACTATTGGCTTTGCCAGTGCTTGTTGTCTTGTGCGGAGCCGGGCTGGCCTGCGCAGAATGCTTGAAAGAATTATAATGAATGCTGTATGTAAGTTTTGAGCATGGGTCTCAAAGGCGAGAACTATTGGCTTAGCCAGTGCTTGTTGTCTTGTGCAGGGCCAGGGCTGGCCTGAGCAGGATGCTTGAGAGAATTACAATGAAGGCTGTATACATATTTTGCGCCTGGGCCATGAATCAATCGACCTTCTCTGTGACTGCTGTGTCTTGTGAATAGACAATAGAGACAGCAGTGACATCATGTTGTACAACACACAGAGAGCCTTGAGGCTTGGAGGGAAAACACCAGGAAGCAGCCGAGATGAACACATCCGGGGCCTCTGGTGCGTGGCTCAGGAGAGGACGCTGCTTTCTCCGAGGGTTCAGCAAGGGTACTTGCTGGGTCGGATTGGGATTAAAAATCAGCCCGGACACGCTATAAAAAAAACAGAACAATGCACTGATTAGTTCACACTGGTGAAACACACCTGAAAACAAGTGAGACCGCCTCTGCTCAGGCCCCCCGCCCCCGCTCAATATGCATACATTAATGGGCCGGCCCAAAGAGAGAAAGGGAGTGACACCTCTGCCCGTTGATAAAAGGGAGGTAATGGGCACCCATCTGCCTCCAGAAAGACCACTCAGGCACCCACAGGACCGCTGGGTGCAACCGAAGGACACAGACACTGCCCAAATCAGCCCCCCAGGCTGCCCAAAAAAGCAGCTCACAGCTGGAACTCGGAAACCGGCCCCTCTACCATTGGCCAAGCGCCCGCCTTACCAATCCAACCCTGGGTACTTGCACTGTAAATTGTTGCACGTCATGATTTTCTTGTACAATTGGCAACACTAAAAGATTTGCAAAGTTTGAACTTCGAAAGTTTAGAAAACATTTTTGACACTAGACAGATCTCTATTTTAATTGATTGCATGGAAGGGAGGCATTCCTTGGACAGGTTGCTGCCACGTGACGCTGAAAAGCCAGCTGGATTGATGCAGCGGGAAGTAGGCTGGGGGTTGGGTGTGGACAGTCCATGTCTTCCCTTACCCTCTGAACCAGTCCTTTATTTACCTCTATTTATTTTTTAAAATGTTAGGAGATCCCAGAATTTCATTTTGCTACCAGACATCTCCTTCTGAAAATGCACTTTCGCACACTTTTTTTTGTTTTGTAATTTACCTTTCCCAGATGGGTGTCCACATTGAGGCTGAGGCACAGACTTTACCCTGATAGTGCAGGTCATACCATACTATGGCCCTTCAGCAGCACTGCATGTGACACCAGTGTGGTGAGAGTGACAATGTGTTGGTAATTTGGGGCCTGCTTTCAGAATCCATGATGTGCTTTCCTGGTCGACACGAGACTAACACATCTGAGGACCCCCCTTTGCAGGACCGGAATTACTACGTTCGGGATTGTTTCTTATCAAGGATTCTTTTCCTGCCAATACCACATCCAAATACGGGGAAGTGCACTAAATTTAGAACGCAAAAATTATAAATTATGAATATATGAAAGAATACCAATTTGAACATTCTGTATTTACATTTCAAGCCCCGAAGAAGTCCCTGGATGGGACGAAACGCGTTGGCGGTTTCAAAAGTGGCGTTTTCCAAAAGTTTTTAAAGAATGAAAAATAAAGAATGATTTGAAAACGAACATCGACTTGCATTTGGAACAAAATCCTTTGAACTGTTGTTGAACTTATAATAACTTATGTACAGAGGGTGCCGGGCTATCATGTGCTAGAATCCTTGTGTGGCACCGCTCTGACAGCGCCCCTCGGTGATAGGTGACAAATAATTTTTTCCTGACCCATGATAACAACTCCCTGAATACACTGATTTTTTTTTACTGGAAGTCTAGGACTGGTACCAAGGTGGTAGAATGTATGTATGTGGTATTTGTGTAACTCATCTAGTTGAAAGGCAGTGACGCAGTAAAGAGGGTCAGAGGCGATTGGATGGGCAGCGGGTTTCTAACAATGAAACCGCCCGGTTCCTGTGTCGCGACATCTGGTCCATTACCTCTTGCGTGCTCATGACGAGCTACCTCCGCCGAACGCCCACGCGGGGATAATTCCCCAGCTGTGCTGGGCGTTCCATTGAAATGGGCATGGCATGAGTGCAGCGCCACCGTACTGCGTGACAAGCCGAGCTCGTGACGAGCACCGCGGCGCCGAGCGCAGCCCGCCTCCCCCCAGCACCACGGGGGAATTAGCCCCGCGGCAAAGGAGTTAAAGGGGAGTGTCTCCCTCTCTTTCCTACCCTGGTGCAGGCTTGCAGCAGTTCTGATGGATACTCTGGTGTTCCTCCAGGTCCTGGGTAAGCAACAGAGAAGTCCAGTGGAGTCTGGGCTGGGATGGTCTGCTTATGGTGGTCTGCTTGTGATGGGCTGGTTGTGATGGCGTTGGGCTGTGATGGTCTGCTTGTGATGGGCTGGTTGTGATGGCTTTGGGCCAGAAAGGGGTCCTCTGGAGTTCCATCAGGGTGAGGGTGATGTGGTCACATTACTTCAGGCCTTTGAGGCATGCTGAAGGGTAGTGAGGGTGCCCCTAAGTGGGGCGCGGTGTGGAGTTTGGGGGGTTCTGGAGCCGGGCACCCATCTAGACACGAGTGCCTTGGCTTGAACCATGCTTTGAAATCACTTTCTGGGAGGAATGGTTTTACTTTCTTTTTTAGAGCAGTTGGTACCAGGCGCACTTGGTTTTCTTGGTGGTGGTGTTGTTACGCACAGCTCAGCCTTACGCAGCAACGTGGTGGTTGGTGGGACGCCCACTGCTTAAAAAACCCACTGCTGATGCGAATGACCTCAACAACTTCCGCCCCATCACTAATCTACCCTTTCTTGCGAAGATCACAGAAAGATGTGTAGCGAAACAACTCTCTCGTCATTTCAAGGACAATGATCTTCTTGACAATTGTCAGTCCGGCTTCATCCAAAACTGCAGCACTGAAACAGCCCTACTGCAAGTGGTTGATGACGCGCTGAGGATACTCGACTCGGGGGGGGGGGTCCTGTCTTCTAATTCTCCTTGAACTTTCTGCAGCCTTTGACACTGTCAATCACAACACCCTCCTCAACACTCTTCAACAGAGAATGAGCATGGAGGGCACTGTGCTTAAATGGTTTGCTTCCTTCCTCTCAGATAGATCCCAAATGATCAAAATAGCGAACAGTCTTTCTTCTCCTGTGGCGGTAGGTCAGGGTGTTCCACAAGGCTCTATACTTGCACCCACATTGTTTAATCTCTATTTAGAACCACTGGGAAATCTCCTAAGTAAATCCAGGATCCACTATCATCTCTACGCAGACGCAGACGACACTCAAATCTACCTCAAGGTTGCCTCCACTCACGATCTCTCCATCCTAAGCTCCACTCTCGACTCCATTCAAAACTGGATGTCAACTCATCAACTGATTCTGAATCCCTCCAAAACTGAATTCCTCCTCCTCTCCTCCTCACTCTCTCCTCCCCCGGTTCAATCATGGATGGATCAGATTAATCTACTTAACAATAAACCCATCATTGTCGACAGCGCAAAATCCCTTGCTGTCATACTCGACAAAAAACTCAATCTAATATCCCACATCAATTCCATTGCAAAGTTTGCTCGATACCAACTTCTTTGGGGAATTTGTCGCTTTTTCCCGGAGCAGGACCTTAAAACCCTGGTGCACTCGCTGGTCCTCTCCAGACTGGACTACTGCAATTCTCTTCTTACTGGCCTCCCCAAATCCCCACTTGTCCCCCCTTAGATCTGTTCTCCATTCAGCAGCTCGTTTCATTTATGGGGCCAAAAGAAGCGACCACATCACACCGATGTTATCCACCCTCCGCTGGCTTCCCATGGAGGCAAGATCTATCTACAAGACTGCCTGTATCGCCCACAAAGCCTTGCTCTCCTCCTCTCCTCGCTACCTGGCGAATAAACAAACTCTCTGGAGGCTCTAGACCATCATGTAATGCGGAAAATCTACTGCTTGAACCTCCCACTTTCAAGAAGGAAAGATCGATGGCCCAATCCTTTTTAGGCAACGCGGTGAGAATCTGGAACTCACTTCCGCCTCAGCTCCGGACCACCAGCTCCGGACCACCACCTCCTCCCAGGTCTTCAAAACGGACCTCAAAGTTCTCCTTCTCCAAAGACTCCTCCAAAAGTAATTCACGCCTCTCTATTATTTGAAGGAAGACCTCCCATTACTGAAAACTCTATTCTCCATGACTATGGAAGTGCCTTCCCAGTGTGTTCTTGTGGTTGGAGTGTTTGCCATTTATTGCAGTATTACCCTTCTACCTGTGTTTGGTACTCTTTTGTAACATGCACACGCCACTTTTCTCTTGTAACACACTGCTACCTCTCACATTTTGTTTGCTTTTGATACTTGCACAAGTGCCGCCATTGTGCCTGAGTTTCTAGCATATAGTGCAGTATATTACCTCTAATTGTTTCTCTTGTAACCTGCATTCTTGTCACTCTTTCCTCCTGTAATGCACTGTTTGCTACCTCTTGTGTTTTGTTTGCTGACAATTGTCACTTTTACCTCATGTAACTCAACGTCTGCTTTTGTAATTTGTTCACTTGTAATTTTCTGTTCCTATTGTGAAGCGCTCTGACGCCTTCGGGTAAAGTCTGCGCTATATAAAAACGTATAAATAAATAAAGGCTGTGGATTTTTTATGGCATTATTTTACCTGTCGGCTCTGATCCGCACCTTTAGAGCCGACTGGTGGTGTCCCCCGGAGTGACACCTCCAGGGTGAGTCCGAGTGACGTGGCTTGGGGTGACTGGCATAGGTTCATTTGGCATCGCTGGTGGTTTTTTGGCTTCTTACGTGAGAGGCCGGTAATGCTCGCCTTGCAGCGGGGAGGTCATTAAATCTGTGCAGCCGGATTATAAATTCTTCACTAGTCCCAGGTCTCGTGCTCCCGCGCGCCCGGAGCACGTGCGCGCTCGTGGCACGTGCTCCACAGGCCCGGCTCGGTGTTTGAAGCCGCAGTCTCTGTATTTTCTGAGAGTGCTCCTGGCTTCAGGGGGCGGCTCTGGCAGCCTGTGTTGCAGGACATCCCAGGGCCGGTCCCCTCCCTGCTGCTCCAAAGCCTCCCAGAGGCGGCCGAATCCAAACCGGAAACCTAGGAGGGGCCCGGCTGTAGGTATGTGAGCGGGACCAGCATCCTCCCAGAGATGGGGGGGGGGGGGGGCGCTGCGGGGAGGAGGGGCCCCTGGATGCAGAACAGACAAGCGTGTCTGTGTAACGAGGACCAGCTGAGCTGCCCGCCCCGGGGGCCCGCATTCCTCCTCCCAATTCCCACTCATTCCTGCACACAGGCCCGGCGCGCCGCAGGCCCCAGTGTGACCTTGGGCGGCTGATTTATCAGACAAACGGCCAGAACCCCGCGGCGTCCACTCTGCGTTCCCTTTCCCACCCAGCAGCTCCTCGAGGCCTGCGAGGGATGACAGCGGACAGGCCCCTGGCCCCGGTCCAGGGCCGTCCCTGCCAAGTCCTATCTCCAGCCCTGCTGGGCTGTCCCAGAGGTCGCCCCCTGAGGCCTGGGTGGGGTTTGGTGCTTCAAACTGTGCAGAATCTGTGGCGCCCGGCAGTCTCTGCCGGTGGGTGGACTGGAGGGCGGTAAGTAGCTGCCACCCCTGGAGAAGCGCAGGGGGAAACAAGGCAACTCCAACATGTCGTGTATTTTACTCCCTCGAAGCAGGAGCTGAGCGTGAAGTGAGGACTTGTAGGTAAAAGCCCCACATGTTCAGCGGCTGCCCTGCCTCCCGCTGCCGAGGTTAACCCTGCTGTGCAGGGATATATTTTAGCAGTTTTATATAGCGCTAACTCGCCCCGAAGGTATTGCAGCGCTTTACATGAGCACACGTTACGTTTCACAAGGACACATTTTCGTAGGCGGGGGGGGGGGGGGGGGGGAATTACGTGAATTACCCAGACCCACATGATGTTGAGCCAACGCTGAGGCTGGAACCTTGCTCCCCAGTTCCAGAGTCGGCCGCTCTGGCTGTTAGGCCACACTTGGATAAGTCCTTCAAGCAGCCAACATGGGCCCTTGCATCCTGCTCCCCCTTTTGCAGTTTTCTGTTAACACTGCCACCTGGTGGACGGACGAGTTTCCGGTAGAGTTTTACCCAGCATACTCCCCAGACCTACCTCATAAATTACTAAACATGCACAAGGCGGCCAGGGACAAGGGAAGGCGCCCGACATCACTGAGGGAATCGCTGGTTCTGGTCCTCCCAGAACCAGACAGGGACCCCTTATTGGTGCAGTCGTACCGCCCCCTCTCGCTTCTAAATCTTTGTTCGAAGATGCTATGGAGGGTGCTAGCGAATCGCTTGCTGCCCATAGCCCAGACCATAGTACACAGACACCAAAACGGCTGACCCCCGGCCGGACTACATTTGTAAACATCCGCCGCTGTGGGTGGACGGCACCCCCCCACTTATTTTAACGGGAGCTCGATAACTTTAAACTGCAACTGAGTGCAAGCCATATTTCGTGACGTTACTTCCTACTGGGACATAAGCGTCCCCCCACTTCTTTTTTTTTTTTTTTTTTAGGACTTGTGCCCTGGGGGTTGGGTCCAGAGTTCTGCCGCTGGGAACAGCGCCTATACACCGACCCAAAGGTGCGGGTGCACACTGACGAAACAATATCTTAGGTACTTGACATAAGGCAAGGTACCAGACAGGGGTGCCCTCTTTCTCCTATTGTCCCCTAGCCTGCCTTCTAAGAGCACACGGATGCAAATGGGGGATGCTTGTTGGCAGAGACTGGCACTTTATATCTCTGTACGCTGACAGTGCTCTAATTCGTCTTCGAAAAGAGGCCATTTGGAATGGCAGCTTGCTCTTGGTCATGGCCCTGCTAGAAGACTTTGGCAAGGTGTCTTTGGGGTTGAGTGTAATCTGGGACAAGTCTTGGCTGTTCCTACTGGTTATAGGGCCAAAGGATTCGCCACTAAGCATCTCAACAGAAGGGTCGCGCGTAGAACCATCAAATATCTGGGACTCCATGTCTTCCATGAGGGATAAGAACTAATTGACGGTAATTTGGGAAGAGCAGCAGCTTCCACCAGGCAATCCCGAACGTTTTGGAGAGCACTACCAATCTCAACAACGGGACGAGTAGCAACTGCCAAAATGCTGCTACTCACCCTGTTTCTCTATTTCTTTGCTGCATTACTGGTGATACTGAAGAAAACGTTCTTCGGAGACGTGCTCATCTTCCTCATCTGGGTAAAGGGCCCACTTTCGAGTGGTTGTCAAGAAACTATATGCACCACTGGAGGACATGCCCTAAGCGCTCCCAATTATGAGGTATATCATGCGGCGGCCCAGCTCCAATGGCCCATGAGGTGGGTGGCGACACAGCGTGACATGGAGAAGCTGGATGTCAGGACACACCTGAGTCATGTCCACCGACAGAGGAGTTGGGAGGGATCATAACCAATTGGGTGGTCAAATGGTGCTGGTCTATTTATGTACTTAAAAAGGCAGCCCCCCACACGTACCACCATTGCCACTAGGGACCCTACCTGTATCCGCCAGATTGACATCGATTCATGATACACGATCATGGAGCGAGGGGGGCGTATCAGTATGGGACGATTTGTTCGCAGAGGGGAACCTAAGAACGTTTGAGGACTTACAAGGCATCAACACATTGGGACCAGGACAATGTGCTATATGACGCATTAAAACACCTACGGATGGCCTCTTGGACAGCGGGACTAAAGGTCCCTCACCCTTCTTGCAGGTTGTGCTCGCCCATGGCGCTGCTAGACAGGCGGTCACATGCCTTTATACCGCCCTGTTGCAACTAGAGGGGATTCATCTAGAGAGTTTAAAGGAATGGTGGGAGTAGCACATGGCCCTTGGGTGGACACCTGGTGATTGGGGGGTGAAGACTTAGAAGCGTGAAACTTATATCCAGGAATTCACGAGTGAGGTGCAGGCAATTCAATGACATCCATCACTCATACCTGATACCCAAGCGTATTGAACGGATATGATCCTGTTGCATCCTTGAACTCCCCTAGATGCTCGAGCATAGAGCCAGATTTCCTGCACATAGTGTGGTCATGCCTCACAATTGGGAGATTTTCAGTGGAAGTGCTGGGATGTTTATTGGATTTGACAGGCAGACTGACTCCAATAGAGATGGAACAGTGTCTACTAGGGATGGTAAAGTGCACCAAGAAAACAAAACATGTCCGCAGATTATTGGCGCTGGTGCTGGCCAAGTGGCCCAAAGCGATGACCTGCAAGGTGGCCTTGGCCCATTAGGCACTGGTTAAGATATTTGCACAAATAGGCGACAGCAGAAGTAAATGTAATGCCAGTCCTTAAGGTGACTGGAGGCTCTGAATCCCAATACCAACAATGGGACAGTTTTTTAGCAGTTATGGAAGCCAGTGGCGGCTGCCACAAACAAAGGGTGGTGTGGCGGGTGGAGAGAAGGTGTAAGGGCGAATGTGGGAGGGGGTCATACGCAAGGGGTGTTAGTAATAATATATGTAAAAGAAAAAAGAACTTACCTGAAGCCGCTGGCCGCCTCCCGTGTCACTTCTCCGATTCTCTTCCTGTTCCCAGCAGCCCCTGGGAGAGACTCCCATCCAATCCCCTTGCTGCAGAGCAGTGCGGGTATTGGCCTGTGCGGGCTGGAAAGACGCTCTGCTCAGACCAGAGAGTCTGTCGGGTTTCTCCAGCCCGGCTGTTCAATGCATCCGGGCTGGAGAAACCTAAGTGCGCATGTGTGTTTGGTCAGCCTGAGATGGTTGGCCAACACACATATGCGCACTAAGGGAGTGCACATAGCACTCCTCCCGCTCTCATGCCTCGGCCCTCCCCTCCATACAGCCCTGGCTTAGAGCCGGCAAATGATTAAACGATGCTAGGACATTGTTTTAGATTTGAACTGCTGTTTCTGAGCCAGGCAGTGGGGTGAGACGCCGCTGATGGAAGCCAAACCAGACACCAGACCACCTCGAACAGGTGGACACAACATGAAGGCAGTGCTTCATTTGAGCCTGTGGTTTCCAGTGCTCGGTACTGGCACTTACTTGCCAACAGCGGCACTTGTGACAGTCTACCACAAGGTGGCGCTGTCTGGATAATTTAGAGATGGCACAACAACAGTTGTTAATTATTAATTCAACAGATGTTAAAAACAACTATTACTTGCCGCCCAGGCCATTCTTTTAGCTTTGGGGGGCCTGGAATAGTCCGAATTGTCACATTTGTAGGAGTGTGATGGTCAGTAGGTGTGTTGTTACTAGCAGGGGCGATGTGTGGTGAAAGGTCAGTGGTCTCCTGACAAGGGTCGACACTTGTTTTTTTCACAAATTAAGCACTGCATTAATACACGGGCGGGCAGACAAGACTTCCATAGCGGGTCCACGTATTATAAGTACGACACACCTAAAAGGTCTGTGCAAGTGGTGTCCCATCATGGACGACTACCTGCAGGCCCGGACTGGCCGTTGCAGGCACCGGGCAAACCCCCGGTGGGCCGCATGGTTGGAGGCCGTTTTTGGGCCCCTGGGGGCCGTTTTATATTACAGGGCCGTTTTCGCAGCTATGCTGCAAAAACGGCCCTGTAACAAATACGGCCGAAAACAGGCCCTGGCACAGAGCGCGGACGCACCCCGCACCGCCCCCCCCCCCCCTCGTCCTCCCGGAGGGGGGAAGGGGGGCCGGCCGAGCACTTTGCCAGGGCCGGTTCTGGTTCCCAGTCCGGCCCTGACTACCTGCAGCGTCCCTGCCAGGCTTGACAGCCCCCGCCCCCTCCCCCCGCTTGCCCCCCCCCCCCCCCTTTCATTCCTCCACCAGAGTAATAGCCCGCAATGATATGCATACCTGACGAGTTTGGTCGCACGGGTTCCCTTAACGACTTTCCTGGGCTCGGTTTGTTTCCAGGCTATCAGCTGCGGCGTTCTTTATATGTTTCTTCTTTTTCATTGCCTACTCCGGGCGTGGATAGTTAGGCAGGCATTGTGCATGTGCGCTGAAAACATTTGACTTGCGTAACTTTGTTTACCCCATTGTAAACGAGATTTTGTATGATTATAACTAAAACGAATAAAGAGATATTGTGGGGAAACAAAATACTGCCACCTGGTGGCAGAAGAGGAAATTGTGAAAGCTAAGGTTAAATTAGGGCAAAGATGCATGTACAACCTTAAATGTCCTTCCTCCAGACCACACGCAGGTTCCCCCCGCGCCTGGACGTTTCTCGAGACAACGTAGTGTGGGCTTTTAATTGTTATATACAGAAGTGTTGTAGAGCTCATCTTTATTTTCTTGTATCCACACGATTCTGTGTGGCACAGAGATCAAGGTAATTTCTCGAGAACCAGTGTGTCTGACAGAATCTGCATATCCCTGGCAATTGGGATTTCCAACAGGGAGACAAGAAATATAATCATGTTCTATATAAGAGTATGAGCACATGTGAATATATTAGGTGATGAGGAACCCTCCTCAGAGGCAAGGTGGGCAGTGCTTAATTTGTAATACAAGTGCCGGGGCGCATACGTTTGCTCAGAACCCCAGCAATTATCGAGGGTTTTGAGGGAGCTGCTTAGTCTTGATTCCACCTCATTCCTCTTTAATCCACCACCAGATACTCGCTGCCCTGGCCCCTTTGTCACCTTTTCACGTTCTTTTTTTTATTCAGTCTCTCCCTTTATCACTGTTTTTCTGCCTTCCTCTTCCCCTTTCTTTTGTCCTTGTGTGTTATTCTCTCTCTTGCTCTGGGTGAAAGTCTAATAAGTACAAATAAATGCTGGTCCGCCCCCAAAAAATGAAGGGCAGTGCGACTTGTGCGGCCGCATTGGGCGCTGACCTGGGGAGGGGGCACAGAGCTCAGGGAGGGTGGTGGGGGGGCGTGTTTAGCAATAATTTACGATTTGAAAACCTCTTCAGCATAGTTACTTGTTCATCCAGTTTTCAGGCAGCATTAAAAATGTCAAGATAACTCTGATAATGTTGCTGCCAGAGAGAGGCAGAGATCAGAGTTTTGTCTAGTGGCAGTTTTCACTTGCAATAAAGTAGCTCAGAGGGTTAATAAGCCTGCTGCAAAGAACCCTTAGAGCGCAGCTCACAGATCTGTGTTTTATGTGGATAGCTGAGTGGATTACTGCTTTTGCCACAGAGATCCTTCTGTCACCGCAGTTCATAAGTTACAACCCTGATACAGAACAGTAACTGTTACGAACTGTAATCAGAGAGCTGCATGCAAACTGTTTCAAATAGGTTGGGACGTTATGTTTTTTCCCCCCAGTGTTTCATTATCTATTCCTAATGTTGCTGAAAAGGGTTTGTTTGGGTAGATATGTATTCTTATTAGCAAAGTCAGCCTTTACCAGTGCTTTAAACACAAATTAAATGTATGTGAGAGAGTGTCTGAGGAGATATCAGGGACACTTTTGACTTGTGGTTATGAGTGAATCTGACAAGACGGTAATTGGGGGAGCGCCAAAAATGATTGTCGCAACAGGCACCGAAGTGCTAAAGCCGGCCCGATGGCCGGTGGGCGCCACCCCCAACATTTGGCTCAAATGAATCCCCGAAGGGCACAAAGAGGAGCTTAGCTGTCGCTAGGCTCTGTCTTTGGTGTAACTTTAAAACAGTCCTGAAAAAATCTGCCAAGTAGCCCTATATGACGTGCTCCAGCTTCAGCAAGTTATAGCTTTGTAGCCAACATCGCATTGCATTCTGGTACTTTTAGCTTCACTTTTAATATTCGAAGTATGGGCTTGAAAATTCCAAAATCTGAAATGATCGTGGGTAGAAATACAAAATTAGCTGAGGGGGCCGCAAAATAAAAGGATCACTTTCAGGCCTGCCAACTCACACAGTGCCACCGTGTGACACACAGTTTAACACTACATCACACAGTGCACTGTGTGACACACGGTTCCACACCACATCACACAGTGCCATCGTGTGACACACGGTTCCACACCACATCACACAGTGCCATCGTGTGACACACTGTTCCACACCACATCACACAGTGCCATCGTGTGACACACAGTTCCACACCACATCACACAGTGCCATGGTGTGACACACGGTTCCACACCACATCACACAGTGCCATCGTGTGACACACAGTTCCACACCACATAACACAGTGCCATGGTGTGACACACGGTTCCACACCACATCACACAGTGCCACAGTGCGATACACAGTTCCACACCACATCACACAGTGCACTGTGTGACACACGGTTCCACACCACATCACACAGTGCCATCGTGTGACACACGGTTCCACACCACATCACACAGTGCCATCGTGTGACACACGGTTCCACACCACATCACACAGTGCCATCGTGTGACACACGGTTCCACACCACATCACACAGCAACCTGGTGAAGAGGTACTATCACACAGTGAGCTGGAAACCGTTTCATAGAATAGGTTTTCAGCTGAGGTGTGAATGCTTTCCACAGCGGGCCCAATTTGAAACTTCTATGGAACATGAAACATTACGTTGCGCTTTTTTCCACATACATACACCCCATTGGTAATTCCAAGGTTTCTTACTCCCTTGGATACTGAGGTGGCCCGGGTCCTCAGGCCAGGCACAGAGTGGGTAGTCATTTTTCCAATCGCCATGTGTGAGTATTTCAATTTTCGATGCATTCAATTTGAGATGGCTCCATGTCATCCACTGATCAACGGCTCTGAGGCAACTGAAGATTTTTGAATTTCTGATGTCTTTGGGGCTTTCGGGTTTAAGAAGTATTTGTGTGTCATCTGCGTAGTTGTAGCTTGTGAGCTGAAATTGATTGCTCAGTGCCAGTAATGACATCATGTAGATGTTGAAAAGCACAGATGAGATAATAGAGCCTTGAGGGACCCCTGCTTTTGTGAAGTACGGTTTGGATGCGAAAGGGGGGTATGATTGACATTAGTTCTGTTTTGAAGGTAGGATGTGATCCTGTCGAGAGCAGTCCCCTCTATGCCGGCTTCCTAGAGCCTTTGTATTACAGTGTCATGCTCAACTGTGTCGAAGGCAGCTGAGAGGTCCAAGGGAAGTAGTGCAGCGACCCCGTTCCTGTCTACTGTGTTTTTAAGGTCATCCCATGTGCTATGAGGGCAGATTCTGTGCTTCTTCCTGGACGGAATCCTGTTTGGAAGTTGGAAAGGATGGGGTTATCTTCAATGAATGGGGACATCTGCGTGAATGCTGCACTTTCGATCAGTTTGCCCAGGAAAGGTCCACTTGTAATCAGCCTGTAGTTGTTTGAGCCATGTGGGTCCAGGTTTGTTTTCTGCAATGGGCGTTTTGTATGTCTTTTTTAAGTCTTCTGGAAAGATTCCTTTAGTTAAATAATTATTGATGATTGTTTTGACTGGTGTGGCTGCAGAGGTAGGTAAAAGGTGCCTGCTCTGACAACATCCAAAAATTCACTTTGTGATAGTTGTTTGAAGGAATGCAGAGGTTGGGTTAGCCAATGGTTAATCTAAATAAAAAAATAAGTGCCATGTTCTCATCAGGAGGCAGCTTGCACCAGCCCATTTCTCTTGTTAGCACCGCCTAAAACATAACCATGTGGTGTAATGGACAGAGCTGGCGACTTCGGAGCTGGGGAACTAGGCTCGAGTCTCGGCGTCAGCTCAACATTCTGGGCAAAATCACGTAATCTCCCCTTGTCTACCATAAATGAAGGTGTCCTTAACTGGTGCTCATGAAAACCACCAGTGTTGATGATTAAATGCTGGTGCTGAGCACCGGAAAACACTCAAATTAAGTACTGGGGTCAGCCTTCCCTGTGAGGGGATTGTTAGTGCTGGTGGTTTTCCTTTGTTTTAAATAGGAGTCCAGCATGTCTGCTTTGATTGTCTAAGGATTTGCTAGTTTGGTGGTTTGAATTTCGTTGAGTGCACTGCATCCCCTAATGTGATGCAGTGCGTGCAACGAAATTCGTTTTATTTATTTAAATGTTTACTTACCTGTAAAACTCCATAATCCATACATTACTACCCCCCGCCCTGCCCCACCCCACATCACTGCCCTGCAGGTTCTCCCACTGCCGGCCGCGGCTGGTCCTCAGTATTCTCGTACCGTGATATTCTGGGGGTTGATATTCAGTGGCACAATCAGAACAACATACAGGCTGCTCAGGGTCACATTATCAAACTCAGGGAGACTCGTAGCATCATCCCTACTGTGCCAGATACTCGCCAGTAAGTACCAATATAATTATCCTCACATGAGCTACACATCCGTACCCTCTTGGTCTTCTTATATGAAATGTGAAATTAACAAATGAAGGCCAAGCTGGCCATGCTAGGGTCTGAGCCTTGGCCTGCAGGTCTCACTCTGATCTCAGCAGCGAGTGCTTAACTAAACGTTGTTAAAATATGTGTGCAGGGTTTTAACTAACCCAGAACATGAAGAAAACGTGATCATTAGATAAATGGACAATTCCTATTGATAGGTCTAGACAGGGTGGTTCCTATGTCAGTACACAGAATATCAGACTGTCAAACACTGGGCGGGTGACCCATTCTTATTTCTTATTATTGTCTTTGTGCATTGTTTATTCTATTTAATTAGGCCTTGCTTTTTTCCAATAGTACTTTTGCGTTGTATAGCACCAGCATGCTACTGTTCATGGCTCTAAGCGCTTTGGGATACTTTAAATATGCAGATAGCAGGGGTGAGCAGGTCCACAAGCTGTTATGTTTACTCCTGTTGTTGCTGTTACTAGGGAAGTTACGTCAATGTTATGCTTTATTTATTTGTATGGTGCCTTTATCTCCATGCAGTCAAGGTATCCCTTTGTACGCGCAAGTTGCGTTTGCATACGGTCTCATTTGAAAGCCATGGCCTCGGATTCCCGTTCTCCAACGCGGGACATGGCGCGGCACCAAATTGACTTTGGCGGAACACAGGCCCATTACTGCTTCAGGGTGGAACCATCTTTCGCCCACCATAGTGCCACATTTGCCAAGTTGGCCCGTATCATGTCCAACACCTACGCCCAGACCAATGGATTGTAGCCAACACTTTGCATACTGGGACAAGTAGGCACAGACTTACATTGATAAAAGCAATACTACAAATCCCAAAATGCAAAGTGATGTTGACTATATATTGGAAACTAGGTGAAGCTGTAAACACGTGGCATGGGCTACTTAGAGCGTCAACGTTAAAGCACTGAGTGTCGCAGTGTTTCCTGGGAAAGATTCCTCGAAAAACACTGTCCTTAGAGAAGGCTGCAGTAGAAAAGCAGAAACCAGAGCCCTTCCAAATATTCTATTCCACAGAGGTGACACTCTTCTGTTCTAATGTCTTTGTTCTGTTTGAATTGAAATGCATCAGTTTTGGGTCTTCGTCTAATGTTTTTGAGTTGGGAATATCTGATATTAAGTTCCACCCTGTATAAAGGTACGATCTAGGGCACATGGTGGTAAAGCGTTCTCTAAAACTATACACTGAGTCAAACGAGGGGAAAATAAACAACGTACCAAGATGGCGCCTGAACTTATAAACCATTCTGTGCTCGTCTCCTTGCCCAGAAAGCCCCCCTTGTGGTCAACTTGTAGGTTGCAGCCTAATTTGTGACCACTGTCAAACCAAGTGTCCTGCAGATTGGCAGCTGGATGTTGCTGATACTTGTACTAGTGTTGGCCTGCTTCTGACTCTCTCTTCCACTTGTGGCCCTGGTGACAAGATCCAGGGACTGAAAGCATGCCCCCTGGATTGAGACCCATGGTGCTCAGCCACAGCCTGGGTTCACAGGTGTTTCTAGCGTAAGCCTGCCACTCATGTGGCCTCTTTGAGTTTGTGAGTTGGGCTGATTGTGCATTGACTCTGTCAGAGCACCAGGAACCAGAGCCCAGCCCGGTGCAGCTAATTTCTGTCCGCTCAGCACAAAGTGTCTCTTTTCGCACCATGGACATTAATTGTGAAGACGGAAGAGCATTTTGAGGGCCCCGGGTGTGAGGCTGGTGTTAGATAATATGTAATGTAGCTTTTGTATAGTGTCTTATGCCCTTACCAAGGCCTTGTATCCCTTCTAATGGTAAAGGAAGTGAATATTTCATTGTTTGTGTAAGGTCTATAGAGCGTGGGTATTAATGTGCCCTCTGAGGATGAGTTTCAGTTTTGTGTGTATGGTTTGTTACAGGTTCCTTACAACAAGCTTATGGCTGCTCTTAAACTTGGAGTGAAGTGAAAAGACATAAGAAAGATGCAGTTGCAACCACTGCGTCCTTCCTGCTGTTGGAGCTCCCTTTGATCCATTCAGTTCTTTTCTTGGTGTCTCTAAGTTGCTGATGATATTGTCAGAGTGCAACTTTGAAGGTACTTGTCAGAGGCTTCCCGACTGGCTCTCCCCTTTCTCTCTAGCTGTTTGCAGAATCTCTTGGTATCCCAAAGGTCCTCTGTTTAGCTTGCTTGTTGGATCTTCTCTGTTTGTTGAGTTTGATAGGTGAAAAGGAGGCTGTGCAGTTATTGATTCAGTTGTTGAAGTTGTCAATATCCTCGGTGATGTTGTCTATAGGGTTGGGTTGGCCCGTGTGGAAATAGTTGAGCCAGTCTGATTCTGAGATTTTGCTCCATCTGTGGCTGGGTAGACTGATGCTAGTGGATGCATTGGCTTGCGGTGTGATAACTTGGAATTGCACTATGGAGTGGTCGGTCCATGTGAGAGCTGAGGTCGAGTTGAACTTGACATTGCCGATGGTGGTGAAGATGAGGTCTAGCGTGTGTCCGGCGATGTGTGTGGGTTCTGCAACGTGCTGGGTTAGTCCAATGTTGTTTAGGCTTTCTAGGAGTGCTATCGAGCATGGGTCGGTTCTGTCTTCCAGGTGGAAGTTGAGGTCCAGAGGAGTATAAAGACTTTGGAGTCAACAGTGAGGGGGCGGTGAAGTTTGTGATGAGGCCGGTGAAGGTAGATTGTGGTCCATTGTGTATTATTTTACTGAGTTGACCCGCCTTCCACACTGGGTATATGTGTTGGTCCTTGTGTTGTATATATATATATCCCCACAGGAAACGACCATAAACCCTGTTTGTTTGTTCCACATATGCATTCTCCATTTGACTTACCCTAAACCTCTTGTTTTACTGGCTTGTTTCACAGGTGTGTACTGTGACAGGTGTTGTGATACCTTTCAGTTGTCTTCTAATTGTTGAGCCACTTTGTCCTCCAGAATAAAATCCTTGCGCTACTTCAGTAGGGCTTCTGCTTGTTTTACATAATGAAATTGACTGATTGGCATGTATGTCTGCCTTGCCGTCTACAACATGCGTCTTTTTTGTTTTTTATCTGCTCTGTTGGATGGGACTAATATATGTCTTTAATTAAGGAGGTTTGCGCAGCGCTCACGTGGCCCCTTCTACCCGCTTCGTAACATGCCAAGCCACATAGTATAATTCCACAAGTCTTGTACTGGTCAATGATCCCTTGACCCTGTTGGCCTGAATGGAGTTAGGGAAAAGTAAGGATTAGATGTAAGGAACGAAGAGGGTTGAGAATCGGGTCAGGACAACCACAGAGTGAAAGGGTAGACCCCAATCAGAAGGTACTGAGGATCGCCCTTCGACCTTCTTTGAATCCATTGTCTCCACAGTGCTGAGCTCTGACCATTTACGATTGGCCATTACTTGATAGCAGATTTGTTTATTGTCATGGTGACACATTTTCAAAGTATCCTCTTGTAACTAGAAATGGACCCATCAAATTTGTTGGGTTGCTCAAGTGAAGTAAGTTGGTCTTGCCCAAACTGAAGGAGGAGTAGGTGTCAGGAGACACTTATTTGTTGTTGCTGCAAGTTCTGTTATTAAAATGCTTGCCTAAATGTAACTGTTTTCAGACGTTTTTTGAGGTGCAGGCTGTTGAGGTTATCAGTCAAGGACGAGTGCAGGGCATTCCGTAGTTTCAGCCATGAACTCAGAGAACTGCATCCAAATTTCTGATACGCAAATTTAAGTTGGGTCATATCCTGGGAATTTATTGATTGAAGGGCCCTCTTAGACTCTGCTGGTTTATGGAGCCATAAATGCAGATAATTGGCAGTGTGCTGTTATTAGAACTTAATCTTGCAGAAGTAAAGCATGCCAGAGTTTTGGCCCTTGAATATTTAGAGACCTGCCTGCTGACACGTTTCTGCCACTTGATTCTTTGAGGGGCCTTTCTTTAGCTCACTTCACAGACAGACACTTCAGCTTTACGGAGTAGGAAGCTAAAGTGTTCTCTTCTTCGAGCTTAACAGTTGCAGAAGTAACACATCGTGAGTTATTGAAGTGATACGATCTAGAAATGTTACCTCCAATCTCAATTAAAAGAAGGATGGAGCAAATGAAATGGCCTTAACAAAGTTCTGTATTTCTTTATATTGGCTCATTTGTCAGTGTGCGTGACAAATGACTTGGCAAAGACAAGCTCTTCTCAGGGCTCCGGAAACCCATCAACCCAAATCTTGTTACTCCTCTTCAGTCCTCACGATCTTTACTTCACTGCCTCACACGTCAGATCTGCCTCTTCTTCCTCTTCCCTCATGCTGAACAGTTTCACGTTTGAATCTTGTTCTCCATCAGGGCACACTCAAGAACTACGAGGCGCGAACACATACACTGTTATGTTCCAGATTGCTGACAACGGACACTTCTGTTTTCTTTCTTAAGCTCCTTAGGAAGTCACACTTCCTCTGCCTAGATTAAAACAGGATAACATAGGCTCGAGAACCGAGCAGCCCTTATCTTTGCGATCAGCAGACCACGGCTTCTCCTTCGATACTCTTGAGTTATTTGCATGCTGAGGCTGTGAGCACACATTCCAAAAAATTGTAACTAATATAAATCTATTCCTGGAAGGATACTGGGCAGAAAAGAAACGCTTAGCTGACTTAAAAACCTCTTTATTCCTGATAAGACTATCTACTGAGCATGTAAAACATGGTCATTCATTACGAGTCTACAGATAATAATTTAGATGAAAATTAGAGTTTCTTCCTGAGGTAAATGCAAAGAGGGAAGTTCAAATTATTATTCTTAACTCCAAATCTATGCACTTTGAAAAAAAATGATATGCACAAATATATTTTCATAAGATATTCTCCCCTCCTTCTTTCCCAATCACTCAGAATACCACGGGCACGGACCACAAATTTGTGCAAAAATTGTGTAATTTATTCAGGGCAATCCTCCATTGTGTGTTTTGGCCTTGGAACGGCCTTGATCACATGACACCGCTGCATTGTGGAACAAGCATATTTAAAGTGATACGTGTTAGTTAAAACATCAGCACTGAAAACAGACTTATTGTATCGTTACACTTTGAAGAATTCTTTAACAGACACACAAGCATCTCATGTACGCATATTAGTAAAAGTGAAATACCATTTTAATACATTGCCTGTATGCAAGCTGTATAAATGTGTTCTATATCACTTCAAGCCTAGTGATTGACTTAACTAAAACCAGCTAAGCCTAGTTAATATGATTATACATACTCCACAGTACAGTCTAATGTTTCTCCTCACGTGTATTGATATGCACATACCAGGTTTGTACTATAAATAGCAGCATTTCTTGCATTATTTTGTACGTTAGTTTTTCTGGTAAATCCAATAATTTTTCACATACCCTTCATGATATTTTGGGTGTTTAAATAAGTTCAATTTGAAGCCTGTTGTTGGGTATCCCACCATACAAACTTTTAAAGTGCCATTCTGCCAGAGTGCTGTAGATAAAGTGTTGTGTGGTGTATATCCACTCCTTAGTGTTTTTCTAAAGTGTACAGAATGTAAAGTTGATAATCATAACTGGTTAGCAACTCATGTTAATTTTAACATGATTATAAAAATGTTTCATTTTGAATTCCTTTTTATGTTAATGATCCCTTCAATAAATCACGTTTAAACAGTCTACCCGCAGGTGCCTATATACACAAGCATTCTTGGCTGTTGTTTCCACTTTATTGAGCAATATCAAACATTGTTGTATTGAGTAACCTATACTGACTGGGCAGATTAATTAAAAACATTTTGTGGGTTAATACTTGGTGTTGGAAATGGCCCTATTTGCAGGGATATCCCTAAACTTTTTGCTTCTTCCTCCTGTCTTTTCCTGACCTTTTTGTGTTGGTTTTTGGACTTCTGGTGAAGATTTGGCTTGGTAGTTTAGTCTGCCCTGTTCCCATGATGCACTGGGCCAGGGACAGACTGATTTGCATATAGCCAGGTTCTGAGCTGGGATGGTGCAGTGAGATAAATAACGGTGATGGATCACGCCCTGATCTTTGGACTGGGTAAGAGTGGTCTGCTTAATTCAGACACTCTGTTCATCACCACCCCCTTTTCTGAATCGGTCTTTGGACTAAGGGCACTTTACCACTGCCAATCAGTGCTCAAGTGCATATGCTTTCTGTGTAAATTGTGTTATGGATTGGTGTTTCCATGTTTGGATATTTGATTTACTTGTTAGTCCCTAGTAAAGTGCACTGAGTGTGCCAGGGCCTGTGTACATGAAAGGGGGGATATGCGTGATGTGTGTGGCATGTCCTGATAGTGAATTACTGCCAATTTCGTTTTTCACTATTGCAAGGCTACCTGTTCCCCATACGACAGAATGGGAATTTTGTTTTTACCATCTTATAGACAAAACTGGCCCGGGGAATTAGTTAGGAAAATAACGTTTAGTGTGCCTGAACTCAGAATCTAAAGATGCACCTTTTAGTGAAGGTGATTTTTATATTCTGTGTTTGAAAATACTACTTTTAGAAAGTAGGTATTTTCTTGCACAGTCATCCTGTGTGCCGCTTCTGGAATGTGGATTGCCTGTCTGGGTTTTGGATGATAGAAGGATGGGGAGCAGGAGTGGCTCCGGATAGTCTAGGTAGGTCAGGGAAGGGCTGAATAGACCTGGGCTGCGATGGGGGAAGGGAGAGGAGATTTCGTTGCACCTCAAAGGGCCTTGTCTGCCTCTGACCATGCTGTCTCCACCTCCTGCCAGGAATTCACACCAGGGAAGGCAGAACTGGTTCTGGCTGGGCACAGACACTCTTTGCCTAAGAGATAAAAGGATTTTGGGATATAAATATTGGGGGCCTGACCCCTGAACTTTAGAACTCTTTTGGATCAAGAAGACTGCCAAGAAGAAGAGATGGAGAAGCTGTGAGGAGGACCTACCGCTTTGCTGTGTGCTTTGCTGTGTTGACCTGCAGTGGCTGCTTCTGTCTTGGGCAGTGAAAGGACTGGACTGAACTTTCTGCAATCTCTTTTTGTGAGTTTCTCCAAGGGCTTGAGGTAGAGCTTGCCCCCTGTTCAAGAAGTCTCAGGAACAACAAAGACTTCAAGCTCTTCTGCTCGCGGTACTGGTGACTATGTGTTTTGTGCTGCAACAGAGGAAAAGCAACTTGACGACGCCACTGCCGATTCAGAGTCCTGGCGGCACCACAGAGGGCACCGCCGCAATGCCGCACCGCGACCTTGGTCTCACGGACGCCACCTGCTGACGCCGCCATCAAGCTGCTGCTCGCACCACAACCTGTGGGCACCGCCCTCCGCACCGTCTCACTTCACAACGACGCCTTGACATCGCAGAGGGCACTGCCGCAATGCCGCTCCACGACCTTGATCTCACTGACGACGCCTGCTGATGCCGCCACAGAGCCGCTGCTCGCACTGCAAGCTGTGGGCACCACACTCCGCACCACCTCGCTTCACAATGAAGCTTTGGTATCCCAGACGATGATGCTCCATGCCAAAATTGACGCAGCTGCTAGCACCGTGATTCGAGGGCAACGCTCGTAAGTTACATGAAGCACCACCGTCATCCCGCACCGCAGCCTTGGCCTACTGACGCCGGCGCCATCAACTCCAGTTCATCAGCCGACAACAGCGCTCCACAACGATAACACCGCTGCTTACGCCGTGACCTGCTAGCACTGTGACTAGCAGTGCCTTCATCCCACACCGCGACCCTCGTCCCACCGACGCCGCCATCTGACGCCGCCACTGAGCCACTGCAAGGGTTGTTTTTGGAGTGTAACTCCCTTATCCTGACTAGAGTGGTGGTTTCTGCCTGGCTTTAGCACATGCCCTAGCCTGCCAAAAATCCTATTTCTAACACTTGGTCATATTCATATTACAGACATGTAAACAGATCTTCTGTGGCATTGAGACCCCCTGGAGTTTTGGTACCCAACTACAAAATGTATCTTCTCTCTAATTTTCGTAACACTGAATCTCTGTTGCTCTCTCTTCTAAGGCTCGGAACAGAATCAAGTAAATAATACCTCAACTGTTCCAATTTGTTGTTGTGCCGTTCTTTGAAATGCCAGGTGACAGGATATGTTGGGTCTAAGTTAGTAATCACTTGGGTGTATATATATATATATATATATATATATATATATATATATATATATATATATATATATATATATATATATATATATATATAATTTAACTTTGATATTTTGTCCACGATATTAGTGTCCCACAATATCCTGAATTCAATATTCAGGAGCCCCACCCCCAATTCTGCCTCCCGTCGCTTAATCATACCCTGGTTTCTGTATTCTAATCTCAGTGAGACCACAAGCGGTTCACTGTTCAGGTTTTAGCACCCAATGCTTAAGAGGCTCCTGCTACAACAAAAATGTTCTCTGAAAAGGAATCCGCTCCTTCTTGAAGACAGAGGGAGACCAGAAACTGAATACTCTGGGAGTGATACAGGGCAGGCAAGTTTCCAGGTATGCTAAGATGTCCTATATCAAGACACCATCAATTAATTAGTTGGCCTTTATAATAGGTTGCTGCTGATTTTAGCCTTCCTCTACGTGTCCAGAGACTGCTCTGTCTTTCTCAGGCATGCCACAGATCTCTGTTGTCACAAACTTTCTAGTTGTCACTTTCTGTTGCCAATCTTTACTCCAGAGAGCTACAGTTTATCGCCTTTGTCTCAATGCAGGCCAGGATTGTTGTGATTAATGCGTGGGACAGTTTCTTATCGCGAGGCACTGATGTGAACTATAAAAACAGAAGCATACCCAAGATCATCAGGAACCACAGCAACTCCCCCCTTTTACTAGAGTGTATACCCCCTAAATTCACTGTACATGTAGAAGACAGAGGTTTGCAAATCTTCACTCAGAAATCACCAATTTTAATTTTTTTAAAATTTAGTTTTGAGAAACAGTGCTGAATAATTTCACATTTAATGTGAATTTGTCAGCAAAAGACAGATCGCGGGATTGTGGGGAACTGGGGACTCTGGAGCATTTGCTGTGGAGCTGCGACAAGCTCCGTCCGTACTGGACCCCCATTCTAGATTTAATTGACTCCCACCTAGATACACAGCTACCCCGTTTCCCAGCCTATATCCTACTAGGCCTCCCTAACGCCCTTATGTACCCCCTGAAATCCTGGAGGGGCTCCGCTTGCACCTCTTGAGCACCTCTTTTGACGCGGCCGGCCCGGATGGGTTGTAGGCGGCTTGCTGTGTTAACTAAGAATGTCTAGTATTACCATGTTAGGCGTAAGCAATGCCTCCGGCCTAGACTGCCTACCCTCGGGGTCGGCACTGATACGTTTTGCGAGGTGCAGTGTGATTATTTTCTACCCAATAAAAGATTTAATACTAAAAGACAGATCGCGTCTGTGATGATAAAAGAGCTTTGAGAACTGTCAGTCTTTGGCAGACTGGCGCATACCAGTCTCAGCAGTCGCAGAATAACATAAACCACAGCTTCACTTTATTTTTGTTTCCGATGTTTTCCTTGTTCTTCTTCTGGGAATCTCTAACAGGAAATGCTGTTCCAAGGAGGTAAAAAGAGTGCACAATTAGTGTCCTGAAATAGACCCTAAACGGAGCACTTTGCAGGGGGCGCTGTGGTGCACAGCGAGCCACCCGGCGGGTGTTCGTGGGAGCAAGGGAGGTGGGTGTGGGAAGGATGAATATGGTACAGTTTGTGAAACGCGGGTGCTGGTTCACCAAGCGTTTTGGTGTCTTACTCCTGACATAGGTATGAATCCTACTGCATAATTCACAACATGTGTCTCTGATGGGGCAGGAGTGATTTACTTGTGAATTTCCAGGACTTCAGTCCTATGACAGAAGGGGACGTCTTCAATATTATTGTGCACTTGAAGCCGACGTCCCACACTTCTGTCCCCTCCCCTCCTCCCTAGTACAGAACCTCAACCGCATCATCTCCCCGTATTGAACCAAAATCCTCAACACGTCTCATCAGGCCATGTACCTGACTCCCTCCGACTTGTCCAAGTCACACCCATTCTCAAAAAAACGGGGGCAGACCCCAATGACCTCAATACCCTCAGACCTATCACCAACCTTTCATTCCTAGCCAAAACGATGGAGAAGTGTGTCCTGCTACAGCTCAACCAACACATAGACAAATGTAACCTTCAGAACACAATCCAATCAGGATTCAGAAACCCGCTGTGCTCAATATATCAAATGACATTCACAGATCCCTAGATGAAGGCGACTCCTGCCTCCTAATCCTACTTGATTTATCTGCTGCTTTTGATACGGTCAATCAGGCAGCTTTACTCGAGACACTCACTGGTATCAATGGTACAGTCCTGAAATGGTTCACTTCCTATCTGTAAAATCGATTTCAACAAATACAAATTAACAGCTGTCTCTTGAAGCCTACCCTAGTTCCAGAAGGTGTACCTCAAGGCCTAATTCTCTCTCCTGCCCTATTAAATCTCTTCATGGAACCCTTCACAGTTATTCTGAACCAAGCAGGGGTCAACTATCACCTATATGCCGACGACACTCAAATCTACTATAGCCTTAGAGCCCGCCATAGCGGACTCTACCGGCCGCTAAAGGCCTGCTTCAGCGTTAAATGCCCGAGCCGAATGGCCGGTAGAGCCCGCTACGGAGGGTACTAAGACTATTAGAACATTCAATCCCTAGAGGGCAGAATGTTCTAATTTGTAAAAAAAAATAAAAAAGCCTCATGGAGCCCGAGGGGGTTGGAAATTCCCTAAGGCTCGAGGGGGCCTTTTTTACAGCTGTTGCTGTGACTGACAAACATTGGAATGTCGATGATCTGGGCTTCTACTGGCCATTAGAAGCCCGAGGGACTCTATTGTCTTCAATGGAGCGCTCAACATTCCAGTGTTCTAATACAAAATTAAATCACCCAGGGACATCCAGCATCTGAACACCACTCTAAGATACAAACATGGCTAAACACCAACCACCTAAGGCTGAACCCAAACAAAACTGAACTACTACTCCCCAACCCAAAAAAGAAACTACTACAAATCCAAGAATGGCTCAAGAATCTGGACGCACCTAACTGTTCTCTTTCACTTTCCAACTCTGTAAAGTCCTTGGGCATTACCCTCGACAAAAACTTGTCATTCCCCCTGGTGATCTTAAGACCCTACTGCAATCACTAGTCATCTCAAAACTTGACTACGTCAACTCCAACATCACAGGAACTCCAAAAAGTCACCTTGCCCCCCCCTAAGAGTTGTTCCCAATGCGACTGCCAGGCTCCTCATAGGACCCAAACAGTTCGATCACATCTCACCTGCCCTCACAAGTCTCACTATCCTTGCGACCCCTGGCACTATCCTTGTGACCCCTGGCACTATCCTTGGGAACCCTGGCACTATCCTTGGGAACCCTGGCACTATCCTTGGGAACCCTGGCACTATCCTTGGGAACCCTGGCACTATCCTTGCGACCCCTGGCACTATCCTTGTGACCCCTGGCACTATCCTTGCGACCCCTGGCACTATCCTTGCGACCCCTGGCACTATCCTTGGGAACCCTGGCACTATCCTTGCGACCCCTGGCACTATCCTTGCGACCCCTGGCACTATCCTTGCGACCCCTGGCACTATCCTTGCGACCCCTGGCACTATCCTTGCGACCCCTGGCACTATCCTTGCGACCCCTGGCACTATCCTTGTGACCCCTGGCACTATCCTTGCGACCCCTGGCACTATCCTTGCGACCCCTGGCACTATCCTTGCGACCCCTGGCACTATCCTTGTGACCCCTGGCACTACCCTTGGGTCCCCTGGCACTATCCTTGGGACCCCTGGCACTATCCTTGTGACCCCTGGCACTATCCTTGGGACCCCTGGCACTATCCTTGCGACCCCTGGTCTCGGAGGCGGCAGCACTAGGAGAAGAGGGAAAAGAGGGCTGGGAGAGCTCTGTTCACCTTGTACATTGCCCACAGCGCCCCCTGCTGGTGCCTGTAAGAGAGGGCACCTGCTGCTCCTGGTGAACAGCAGGAGTATCCTTTTGCCCTGGTGTTCCCTGAAGGCAGCCGTGCATTCCTTTAAAACAAAAGTTGACAGGGTAGGCCCTAGATATAACCCTGGTGAACTATTCATGTGGCAAAGACATACTTTTTCCAGGCTCCAGTCAGGGGAGCTTTAGAGCCCTTGTGTGACATTATAACATTTATGATTTGGAAAGCACAAGCTTTTCAAACGCCCCTGCCCTGATGCCCGAGGCAGCAGTGTGGCTGAGTGATCCTCTCTGAGCTGGTAGGAAGGGTGTGCACTGCAGGGTGTGGGTGTAGGGAGCACGTGCCAGTCCTGGCACAAGGAAAGGTGTATCATGGATCCCTGTTACTAACTGTCTGATTGGTTTCAGGGATTTTTGTATTGTAAATATAAATATGATCCGAACTGAAGTGCATGAGCAGAGCCAAGCCTGGTCCTCAGTTCCGGAGTATGGGGGGTGCAATGGGTCAGGACTGAGGCGCCCCCAGAAAGCTCTGCTTGTCAGTGATGGAATAGCCCGGCCTGCTGCAGATCAGGAATAAGGTGCACAGGGGACCATGTGAAGCCAAATGCATGACTTTTCCAGTCCTGGAATTTCTTTCCATTTATCACTGAGTTCAGGACTGAGAGTTTAATAGGATCACTCGAGCTCTACCAGTGGCACGTGCCACAGAAGGCATTACAGGGGTAAACACAAACCTAGGGTGTTGCAAGGTGTGCTTAGGACCTGAAATCTTATGTTAGTCCTAGAGATGCATTTGTAGAGTATGTGTTTCAGTGCTTGGAAATCAGTAGGGTTACTGGTCAGGACTAAAGTGCAAAGTAAGTGCTCTGAGAGTCCCCATATGGAATTACAAGTGGTGCTGTAGGTCAGTGTTTGGGGGCATTGTCACAGATGTTTGGACCCATGTAAATCTTCTTTTTCAGTTCCTGGGGCAGTCAGTGGTAACTGGGCAGTTAACATTGATTAACTAAGTGCATTGGGTAATATTGCACTGCACACTGAATGCCAAGTATCCTACATGGCTCTTTGGTGTGGTTGAGCATTTATTGTTTAGTCTAAGGGCCCGATTACCGGTTTGATGCAGTTGCGCCGGCTCGTCGCCGGCACAGCTGCGCCAAACCTGCCCAAGGACCGCCCGCCATATTAGGAGTTGAAAGAGTTCAGCTCATAATATGGCAGGCAGTCCTTTTCTCTACCCATGGTGGTCACTGGAAAACAGGCACCGCAATGTGAACGGCAAAAAAGTTCCAGCACGGCATGGACGTCCATTTTGTGCTGGGATTTTGTGGGGACACAGACAGGAGGTCCATGGCGGGGCGCACATGGGGGCCCTGTAGGGCCTCCTTTGTGGGACTGAGCCAGTCCCCGCTTGGCGTATTGCGTTGTGGTGCATTGCGCCACCTCCAGGAAACAACTGTTCCCTGGCGCAGGCAGTGGTCCACCACAGATATGACGGTGAACGTCATAATAGGCAAAACGGTGGACCGCCATTGCTGCGCCGCCGTGGGTCTGGCTTTTGCAATCTATTTTCTTATGTATAAAAGATAACATGTTTATTTTTCAAGTGCACATTAACCCGTGAGTTTCTTGGCGCTGAATGACAGATGTTTATTGTTACCCAACTCAATGGTATCCATTTGATCAACCTCAGAAGGATGAAAGGCTGAGTGGACCCACTGGGGTTTGAACCTGTGATCAGGAGGTAGAACACAGGCTCCTACGCATTCATCTGTTAAGCCACCATATACCACAGTTGAAGGCATAGGTCACATATATCTCTGACTCATGTGTTAAAATATTCACCACCTGCCCACAGGCAATTGCTGCACGAAGACTTATCACGGAAGCACCTTACCTGATATACTGGTAGTAAATTGACTAGATTTTATCAGTGTTAGTAACTTCCTAGTTATTGTATTAATCTTCAACCTATGTTACAGTTTTTTAAATACCTTTAGTGGTGTAACTTCCTCTGATGTCATCAGGTTCAACGGTCATGTGACATCTCCTCCTATGATGTAATTGGAGGGGGTCACAGGGTGGATAGCATCACTTCCACTACCCCTGGCATTTTGGTGAACTGACGGATATGGGATGCTGCCATTGAAAGTGACAACACCAAAAGGACAGAATGTAAATACCTGGCAAGATGGCTCAGTGAGAGACATGTCTGCTGCGGATCAGCCCGCTTTCCTACAGGGGCCGATACATCAAAATATGCAATGACATGTAATTCTCACCTGGAGATGATATAGGGCCAGATGTAGGTAAATACTATTTACCTATTCTTAAATACTGAATTTTACCGATCCGGTATTTAAGAATAGGTAAATAGTATGTAGGTAATTTTTCGGTAAATTTTACTGAATCTGTAAAAATCGGTATTTACCGATTCGGTAATTGCCATTCATTCCTAGGGGCCTGGAGGCCCATAGGAATGAATGGCAATTACCGAATCGGTAAATACTGATTCGGTAATTGGGATAAACATAGAAGCGTGGCAGGGTGTCACTTTGACACCCTATTGCACCCCTCAATTGTGTATGGGTGCACATGTTGCAGACATACATGCCCTTGTCTGCAACATGGCACTGAAGCAATTTGCATAAAATAGCTTTTTGTTTTTTTTCCAGTTATTTACCACCAACTTATAGTTGGTGGTAAATAACGAATCCTAACATGGGATAAGCACTCATTTAAGTGCTCCCTACATTAGGAATTCAGGGCCAGATGTAGGTAAATCCCATTTACCGATTTTGAAATACCGAATTTTACCGATTCGGTATTTCAAAATCGGTAAATGGGATGTAGGTTCCAACATCTGGATTCGTTACCGAATCCTTAACAATTCATTAATTACCGATTCGGTAAATACCGAATCGGTAATGCCCATTCATTCCTATGGGCTTTGAAGCCCATAGGAATGATTAGGCATTACCGATTCGGTATTTACCGAATCGGTAATTAATGAATTCACAAGGGTGCAGGGGGTGTCACTTTGACACCCTCTGGCACCCCCAAAACAGGCACAGGTGCCATGTGACAGGCATACCTGCCCTAAGGGCAGGTCTGCCTGTCACATGACATAGGTGTGCATGCACACATGTGCATGCACACCGGAATCGGTATTTTACCATCAAATTGGTTTTGATGGTAAAATACCGATTCGTTAAGGCTCCTGGGACTCTGAAGAGTCCCACCTACATATGGGTGGCTTCAAATCGGTAAATTTACCGATGTTTTATTTTACCGAATCGGTAAAATTACCGAATCGGTAATTTTACAGATTTGGTAAAATATTGCCCCCCTACATGCCAAATCATGTAAACCGGACGGTAACGGTCGAAAATACCGATTTTCGTCCGTTACCGACCGACCTACATCTGGCCCTCAGTAATTTCTGAATCGGTATTTAAGAAATCGGTAATTTACCGATTCCTTAATTACCGATTCGGTAAATTACTGAATCCTTAATTTCGGCCCCTACATCAGAAAATCCTATTACCGGTCGGTAACGGCTGAATGCCGACCGGTAGTAGGCTTCCTACATCTGGCCCTTAGTTCCCATAACATGTCTGATCATCGTTAGCATATTGTGTAAAAATGCACGTGTCATTTCTGCTCGGTTTTATAAATGGAGTGACCCACTGATTCACTGCAGGCTTCGTGATGAATTCTGACAGACAGTAGTAAGATATGTGACGGGCGTGGGTGCACAAGCAGGTAAACACAGCAGGAGTCAGAGGGTCCTGTGTTCACAAAGTGACTGTTTTGGGTCCGCGTGCTACCAGATGTATACCCTTTTCACAGAAATAACGCATGCATTTTTACACACTATGCTTACGATGATCTTACATGTTATGGGAACTAAATCATCTCCAGATGAGCATTACATGCCATTACTGTTGTAATCTTCCTCCCCTCTCCCCTGGCCCTTCTCCCCTGTCTCTCTTTCTCCCTCTCCCACTTGGTACCTTCCACTCTCCCCTGCTTCTCCGCTGTCTTGGTATTTCCCTGAAGAGTTCACCTTGGAATGTTGATCAACCTGTCAGTTACTGAGAGTGAATGACAGAATAAAGACGTTCGTACTCACCTCTGCTTCATACTACTTCATTTACAACAATTACATATTGTGTTCTTTGATTTATCCCTTGATTACATACACATTGTATCTACCAGTTTCTTCTACGAACAGAAAATTTGATTTTGACATTTACTTTGCTGTGGCTCCATAGTTCTGAGAAAAAACAACCAATGTAATTATCTACAATTGTTTCTCGCTTATTTCCAGAGCCTTAGTTATTTATGACCTCAGTGCACCCCAACATAGTGTCAGAACAGCCCTTCACCCTTTTCTTTGACGTTTGACGTCTTTTAAAGACAATGTGCAGTGTATTTTAACACCAGCCCTTTAATAGTTCACTATCCGTGCATGCTGAGGTCAAAATAACTATTTGCAGGCCCGAGTAAACCATTTGGCAGTGTCATGGTGGGGGTTACGGAATACCCACCTGTCGGTGTCTGCATCATGGTTTGGCCGAGTGCGTAACACGCTTCAATGCAATAGAGAAGCTTCACTTTTACGGCGCTGCTTCCCGTTTCCCGTGCTGAGAGGTTTCCACATGGATGGGCGTCAGGGTACGTCCGGGAATGCTGAAGGGCTGCATGAGGAACTGAAACACACTTAAGTGCGTGACGTATTGCTAACCAGAGTCAGGCTGTGCAAGGGGCATGTGCAAGAGAAAAGGCTGCAAGGCGTGGCCAAGCACAGAAGAGGCACCCCCGAAGTGTGAACCCCCCTAGAGCCAGCGACCAGATGAGAGCACCCCGGAGCCAACCTAGACGTGTGAGGAACCTCCAGAAGTAATTGTAATTGCAATTATAATTTGTACTTGTAAAGCGCACTAATACCCCAACTGGGGTGTCCTGGTGCTGTAACGCATACCGCTGTGGAACCCATCCTGGCTTTCCCTGTGAGGCAACCACTCCTGGGCACCCCCAAGGTGAAGCCAGGCATCCCAGTGCTGTTGGGGCCGTTGTGGAGATTAAGCAAGCTATTGCCCAGAGTTGCGGAGTGGAACCCATGATTAGAATAGGCACCGAGGCGAGAATTATCAGGTCCGAGGAAATTGAGCCCAAGACCCGCCGAGGCGGGGAATTGAACCCTGGTCCCGGGCCAGACCTCTGCATCAGGGTCTGCCGCTCTAACCATTGAGCCACCCTTCTCCAGAAGTGTGAACTCCAGAGCCAGCAACTTGTCAGCTTACAAGGACGTGAGAGAAAGACACTCCTCACGTTTGAGCATCCCAGAGGCGCCCTTCTACGGCTGAATCACCCTGGGCCAACCTCATCTGGATGTCTCTGGGCCCAGAGCCTACCTTGACCTGTGATCACACTCCATCTGTGCTTTGCGGGAGAGATGCTTTGACCCATGTTCACTCCCCCCTTTCACGCATGTCTGGACAGGGTAAGGATTTATTTAGTTCCTTTCCTTATATAAAGTTTTTAATACCAGATCTTTACCTCCAGGTACTTATATGTTTATGTATATTATTTCGTGTATATAACCCAACCCTTACTTTGTGTCACCAATTTAATATGTCCTTCTAGAATACTGCTGTTCAGCGGATGGTTGGTGGGACTGCAGTTTATATTGTTAAAGGTGAAGACGTTTCTAGACGGGGCTTGTCCTTTTGTCTGTCTCTTATCATTGCTACAGAAAGGCTAAATCAGCCAGATGTGTATAACTCACTTCATTGTGCTCATGTTTTATACTCCTACTTGAAGCCACTATCGTTGTTAACGGCTTCTAGAGAAATCCCCTACTACTACTGGAATTAATTATCTGCTAGTTTTCCTGCATTGAGTCGACACTCTCCAAAGACCTCCAAATGCTGTTGTCCATTTGCTCTCGGGAGGAAGAGACCATGTTATGGAGGGCCAGAATAGTTTGCCATTTCTTCAAATGTATTCACGGGCTTACCCCATGCTATATAACTCAGACAGTATCTAAGGAGCAAAAATAAACTCCCTAACCCTCCCTGGATGGAACTCGGTTCAAAAGGCAAAAAGTCTGCTTTCCCACAATTTCCTACCGAGAAACATCTGGGAAATCTCCTTCCTTGGCTCCTTCAAAAAAAGGAACTACATATGGAGCTTTACTAGGGTAACTTAAACATCTGCTCCAAGAGATCCTAAGGTAGTGAGCTGAGGCTGGGCTTATATCCCACCCACCCAAATAAAATTAAAATGACATAAGGGGGAGCAAGGGCCAAAGGCCAATAAGTCAAGGGAGCCGCAGGTCGAAAAAGATTGGGAGCCACTGCCATGAGCTCACTAAATTGTGCCCAGACTAAGAAAGCGCTGCAATGCCATACTAGAGATAGAAAGCACTATACAAATGGGAAACACTTTTCTGCATTCTCTTTCCAAAGCACATAGGTATAGAAGAATTTTATTAGGCAGCATTGTATTCTGCTCTATGGCTGCCACGGTTTGCCGCTAGCAAGCTTTTTGTGTATTTGAGAGTGGTAGTGCATTGTGCGTACTTTGTGTCTACGAAATACCTCTATGTTTCGGATTGGCTGCGTTTTGGTTCTGTAATGGGCAAGATGTCATTTTATTGGTTCTGAGATAAATTATAGTTTTTGAAGGGAATGCTTTTTGTCACTTGTCTGGGTGGAGTAACTTTGCGTTTGGGCCTTTTATGACCGTTTCCATGCTGTTAATTGCTTCTTGATGTGGGCTCTTCCCTATGTTAATTTCAGCCAGATGTGAGCAGGGAAAGCACGTTTCTGTTGTGCCTGGATAGCAGCCAAACAAATTACTTAATTCAGCATTGCATGATTTCAGGGCCTACAAAATGTTTGACATCACTCAGCCATGTGCGGGTGGGGAGGGTGGCGGCCAGGTTACGTCATGCACTAGACAACTATGGAAGAACCCTCCTGTGACCTGGAGCTTCGAATGTACAAACGTGTCCTATTTCTGTGGGTGTGGTGCAGGCCACACTGATCCTTCTCTAGACTGTGGCTCATACCACTAGCACCAGTCCTATTTCTATAGCGCTATGTGTTTGACGCGCTAGCCTTTTTATGTCCTGGGTTTATGAGCGTCTGAGCCAGTCCTATTTCTATAGCTCTAGATGTTTGATGCACTAGCCTTTTTATGACCTGGGGTTTTGAGTGCCTGAACCAGTCCTATTTCAATAACTCTAGGTGTTTGATGCTCTAGCCTTTTTATGACCTGGGTTTATGAGCACTTGAGCCAGTCCTATTTCTATAGCACTATGTGTTTGATGCGCTAGCCTTTTTATGACCTGGGTTTATGAGCATCTGAGCCAGTCCTATTTCTATAGCTCTAGGTGTTTGACGCACTAGCCTTTTTATGACCAGTGGTTTTGAGCGCCTGAACCAGTCCTATTTCTATAGCACTATGTGGTTGACGAGCTAGCCTTTTAATGACCTGTGGTTTTGAGTGCCTGAACCAGTCCTATTTCTATAGCTCTAGCTGTTTAATGCGCTAGCCTTTTTATGACCTGGATTTATGAGCGCTTTAGCCAGTCTTAGTTCTATAGCGCTATGTGTTTGACGCGCTAGCCTTTTTATGACCTGTGGTTTTGAGCTCCTGAACCAGTCCAATTTCTATAGCTCTAGCTGTTTGACGCCCTAGCCTTTTTATGACCTGGGTTTATGAGCTCCTGAACCAGTCCAATTTCTATAGCTCTAGGTGTTTGATGCACTAGCCTTTTTATGACCTGGGGTTTTGAGCGCTTGAGTTAGTCCTATTTCTATAGCTCTAGGTGTTTGATGCACTAGCCTATTTATGACCTGGGTTTATGAGCGCTTGAGTTAGTCCTATTTCTATAGCTCTAGATGTTTGATGCACTAGCCTTTTTATTACTTGGGTTTGATTGCTTGAGCCAGTCCAATTTCTATAGATCTAGGTGTTTGAAGCGCTAGCCTTTTTATGCCCTGTGGTTTTGAGCGTATGAACCAGTACTATTTCTATAGCTCTATGTGTTTGACATGCTAGCCTTTTTATGGCCTGGGGTTTTGAGTGCCTGAACCAGTCCTATTTCTATAGTGCTATGTGTTTGACGCACTAGCCTTTTTACGGCCTGGGGTTTTGAGCGCCTGAACCAGTCCTATTTCTATAGCGCTATGTGTTTGACGCGCTAGCCTTTTTATGACCTGGGTTTATGAGCGCTTTAGCCAGTCCTATTTCCATAGCTTTATGTGTTTGATGCACTAGCCTTTTTATGACCTGTGGTTTTGAGCGCCTGAACCAGTCCTATTTCTATAGCTCTAGGTGTTTGACGCGCTAGCCTTTTCATGACCTAGGTTTATGAGCGCTTTAGCCAGTCCTATTTCTATTGCTTTATGTGTTTGACGCGCTAGCCTTTTTATGACCTGTGGTTTTGAGCGCCTGAACCAGTCCTATTTCTATAGTGCTATATGTTTAACACGCTACCCTTTTTATAGCCTGGGGTTTTGAGCGCTTAAACCAGTCCTATTCCTATAGTTCATTCTGCCCTTTCTATGGCCTGGGGTTTGAGCGCTTGATCCGGGTCCTATTTCTATAGCTCTAGGTGTTTGACGCGCTAGCTTTTTTATGACCTGGGTTTATAGGGGCTTTAGCCTGTTCTATTTCTATAGCTTTATGTGTTTGACGCGCTAGCCTTTTTATGACCTGTGGTTTTGAGCTCCTGAATCAGTCCTATTTCTGTAGCGCTATGTGTTTGACGCGCTACCCTTTTTATGGCCTGGGGTCTTGAGCGCTTGAACCAGTCCTATTTCTATAGTTCACTCTAGCCTTTCTTTGGCCTGGGGTTTGAGCGCTGATCCAGTCCTATTTCTATATCTCTAGGTGTTTGACGCGCTAGCCTTTTTATGGCCTGTGGTTTTGAGTGCTTTGACCAGTCCTATTTCTATATCTCTATGTGTTTGACTAACTAGCCTTTCTATGGCCTGGGGTTTTGAGCCCTTGAACCAGTCCTATTGCTGTAGCTGTAGGTGCTTGCCACATTAGCCCTCTTGTGGCTTAGGGTTTTGAGCACTGGAGCGAGTCCTTCTTCTATGACGTAGGTGTATACCTCCATATGTCCTTCTATTGTATAGGGCAGCACTTCCTAACTGGACCCTTGCGGGTCCGCAATGCCTACTCAGGGGTCTGCAACTGTTTAGCCAAATAAATAATTTTGGCTGATTAATTAGGCAAACATATGTGTAACAATATGTGTACATTGAAAATGTTAAAATGCTCTCTAAATATGAAGGAATTTGCAATTGGAGGCTACAAATTAAGTTAACTCTGCTTAATTTATGGGAGCATCACCAGTACTGCAAACAGTATCTAATATGGACAATTGATGGCCTCCAAAAGAAACACCAGTAGGCTCCGATAAATGGTTATTCGTGCATGCCCAAAGATAGACACAAGAAACACTCGAATTGGCGTTCCAATATTTATTGAAGCAATACAAATTGTGTGTAAAATACATGCACTGCAAATATCAATAGAAGGAAATTAAACAGAGTAATCGGCATCACAAGATTGGTAAAGAAAATGAAAATTTTAGCCATTTTGCTGTTACATACAATATATGCTTGCATATAAATACAATTATATTTGTGCTCCTACCTAGCGCTTCCTATTCTAGTGTGCCTACGGTGGGTGAATCTGCCAGAATCCCTGTAGGGTGATCCAACTCGCCAATCACCAGTGGGTATGTTTTGTCTAGGAGCCCATCTTGGTTTAGAGCTGGGCACCATCCTTCTCAGGAGGTTAACAGGATTCAGGTGGCTGAAATTTCTGCATGGGGTGACTTTGACAGTGGCAGCAAAATGCTCCTCTAACTAAACAAAGGATAGATGTTGTTTATATAATAAATGTCATCCATGTTGCCATGCCGAAGTCTCAGTCAGGCTGTCATTATTGATTCTATCCGGACAAAGCTGTCGCAGAGCAAACAATAACAAACATCAACATTTTGTGCAGTGAATGTTAGCTTTCGTACAGAATGATCAGTGCTCAGATTATATACCTACGAAGAAATGTAAATGTAAGCAAAAGTAATTTCAGAGAATATTATCCATACAGGCATGCAAGCAGATGTGTGTCAAATGTCAACATTCAAGAAAGATGTCAACTTTGAAATGTGTAAGCTAACACAGTGTACAGGGTAACAAAACGGGGAGGGGGGAGAAGAGGGACAGGTGGGGCACTAGATGTGTTTGGATGAGAATCCTCACTCGCCCTAGGGTGACAAGCTTCATTATAGGGTCCCCTCAGCACACTGGGACCGCAAGCGTGCAGTCTGCACCCCTTCACAATCACTTACCTCCGACTGCCCCATTTTTCCTCATTTCACTCAAGGATACCGCAGCAATGTTCCTTTAATTCAGGCACGGAGGCTGGTGTTCTGTATCAATACCTCCATCATTGTAATGCCTCACCTGATGCTGTATGTCATCCAGATGCTTTAATGAATGTAAGGTGTTGTTTGAATATAATAACCCCTTCGACGCTCATGACGAGCTGGGCTCGTCATGGCGTAGCCCGCTCGCACGCTGATGATGAGCCCAGCTCGTCACGTAAAGTGCGTTTTTGAAAAACCCAGCGCGCTAGCGGAATTCCGCTAGCGCGCATGGTGTTAAAGAACTCTGGTTTGTCCACAATGCCCCATGCTAGGTAGTGCACAAACACTCTAAATAAGAATATAAATGTAGTGGTTGGGCCTTCAATCTTCAGATTCTTCAGCAAAGTTTTCCGACTATGGCTTTTTACTCTAGAGAGGCATCGGATGGGGTGGGTGGGAGATGAAGACCGAGAAGTAGGTTAGGTGGATATGTTGATGTGTGCTGTTTTAACCAAGTGTTTAAATGTTTGCTCTCTGTTGATCTTCCCACAGGTTGGTGACACGGCACAGAGGGCACACCAGAAGAGATGCAGAGCATTAAGTGTGTGGTGGTGGGAGATGGCGCTGTTGGGAAAACTTGCCTTCTGATCTGCTACACCACCAATGCTTTTCCAAAGGAGTACATTCCTACTGTCTTCGACAACTACAGCGCCCAAAGCACAGTGGACGGCAGGACTATTAGCCTAAACCTGTGGGATACAGCTGGCCAGGAGGAATACGACAGGCTAAGGACTCTGTCCTATCCCCAGACCAACGTCTTCATCATCTGCTTCTCCATCGCCAGCCCCCCGTCATACGAGAATGTGAAGCACAAGTGGTACCCAGAGGTCGGCCATCACTGCCCCGATGTCCCCATCCTCCTGGTGGGCACCAAGAAAGATCTACGAAATAATGCAGACATCATGAAGAAGCTCAAGGAACAGAACCAGATGCCCATCACCACCCAACAGGGGACCAACCTTGCCAAGCAGATCCATGCTGTGAAATACATGGAGTGCTCAGCCCTGAACCAGGATGGCATCAAAGAGGTCTTCATGGAGGCAGTGCGGGCCGTCCTCAACCCCACTCCAGTCAAACGAAAACCAGTCTGCCGCTTGTTGTGAAGAAATAGAATTGAAGGGGCTTCTCCACTTGGTTATATTATGTTTTCTCTGCGTTTACGTTCTTTGGTTCATCCACAAGTTTTGCTTCCTCTTCTGTTGCTAATCTTGGTGCTGCTGGTGGAGCTTGCAACATGGACATTGGTTAATGGTAGCTAGGGGTACCTGCAATCCCTGGGTTGTACTTTAATACCCCAGCACTGCCTTTTCCACTCTTAGTCTCAGGTGTCATGAAGGCAGAGTCATGAACTGGGAGCAAGCAGGCAGTGTACTTTTCACTCCTTACCCCAACCCTAGCCCTGAGCAGCAAGTACAAGACTTTAGAGAAGCAAAAGCTGGGGCAAGAGACCAACCCGGTGATGTCACCAGGAATCCAAGGGTGCATGATGTCACTTTCGCCACCCCGGGAAGTCTGGTCTAAACGCCCATGGAATGAAGTAGAGTCTACCAGCGCAGTGTGCTAAGCTTTCCAGCTATCTGGTGGGACATGTTAATGGTTTCTGCGTTCCTTCCCAGGACCTTCTCACCTCATTTTTATAAAGAAAAGATACTTCAGCTTCCAGAGATCATATACACACAAGTGCCCAAAAAGAACATTTTGCTTTAGGCTTTTAGTAAAGGTGGGGCCTTTGAAGGATCTGATGTGAGTTTGAGGAGGACAGAGCTTGGTCTGCTTTTTCATGGAAAAAACAAGAACTAATTTGGCAGACAACCCTAGACAAGAACATATTTAAAAAGAGTAACGTTTTCTCAAAGAGGAAAGACAGGCAAGCTTTGATTAGGAATTACAGCTAAGTGCATGTGCATTTATAAAGCAGTTGGGGTCAAAGTTTGTACCTTACTATTTTCTGATGGCCTGAAATGTTCACCACCCTATTCCTGACACTTTACACTCTCCCAGCTCTCTCTCTGATCAGGTCACCTGCAGTACAAGCAGCAACACACCTTATGGAGAGCAAGCACACCATGCAGCTGCTGAGCCAACAGTCCCTAAACAACCCAACAAAGACAATGAATGTATCTGTGAAGCCAACAGAATATAAACATCCTGCTCACGAATGCATGCCTGTGGCTTCTGAGCTACAGGCAACAACCAACCCAGCCAAGGCAAGCCTGCCTGTGGCAAGGCCTGCCTATGACTGCTGAGCTGGCAGGCAATAAATGATACAACCAAGACATGCCGGTCTGTGGCAGTAGAGCTAGCAGGTAGTAAACACCCAACAGAGATAAGCATTTTAGTGGCAACTGATATAACAGGAAGCATACAACTCAAAGAAGGTAAACATGTCGGTTGCTGCTGAGCCGACAAGCGATAAATAACCCCGCCTAGCTTAGCTCATCTATGGCTCCTAAGGCAACAGGCAATAAACAAACCAACTAAAGGAAGCATGAGAGTGGCTGACTAGACAAAATTCAATAAATAACTCCACCTAGACAAGCACAACCTATGGCTGCTAAGCAAACAAGCAATAAACAAACCAACTAAGGGAAGCATGAGTATGGCTGCTGAGCCAAAAGGCAATACATTACTCTACCTACCCAAGCACAACCAATACTGCTGAACCAATTGGCAAAATAGTACAACCCAACTTAAACATTTATTTTTATGGCTGCTAGGCCTAGAAGCAATACAGAACCAGCCAAGACATGCATGCCCCTGAATGTTTAGTCCTAATGCAATACAAAAAGCACACACACCCAATAGAAGCGTGTTTATCGCTGCTGAAAGAAAAGGCAATAACCCACCACCAGAGAATGGTCCTGGCTGCTTAGCCAACATTAATAAACAACCTACCCAAGACAAGTATGTCTGTTGCTAACAAACCACAAATGCCTAAGTCTGGAAAACAAGTTCTTGGCCGAGATTATAGGCAGTACATACCCTAACTCAGAAAAGAAACTGCTGAGTCAACTGGGAGTAAAACCACTACTCTAGAGTGACATGTCCTTGTGAAATAGCAGTGCACTCTAACTATGGGAGGCATATCTATGCCTGCTAGGCCAGGGAGCAATCAACACCCAAACCAAAAGAAGCATGCATGTGGTTGCTGAGCCAGAAAGCAATATGCCACCCCAGTGACACAAATATATCAATGACTGTTGGACCAAAATGTAATGTGCAACAAACTGAGGCTGCTGAGCCAACAGACACTATGCACACCAGAAGACGCGCCAGTGGCTGCTATGCTGCCCACGCATAAGTGTTGCTGCTGATCCAACAGACTGTTGCAACCTTGAACTGAGACAGAAATGGTTCCCTTCTCAGCTTTAAAGCCGCAAAGACTCAGGGACTCCTGCGATGGAGAACAGTGAAGCTGGTCACGCCTTGACCACTCTGAATATTTACTTATTTTGTGTAGATACGCTTGGCAAATGCCTTAATTCTCCACAGCCCTTTTCAGTGAAAGGCCAAGTGTCACGTGACCGGCAAAGAAGAAAAGCTGTTGCTGAGGCAACCGGACCATGATCCAGTTATCAATGGGCTTAGTATGCCACAAATGCTGCAAGCCTCCTCATATGACTGGATCAATTGTGGGCGGCGGGATGGAGTGCATACGTGCAGGGCAGGGTGTGGGCGGGGGTCTGGAAGGGCAGGGCAGTGTGGACAGTGCGGTCTCTGCTGGACGTCGGGATCACGGCCTGATTATTAGCTAATTTGTTACTTCCCATTGCCAAAGAAACAGCTCTCTAAAGTGCCTTAAGACAGTAGCGGGTAGCACAAAGGGCTTTGTCTTAATGAGGAGTGAGAGAATGTGCTCTTCCTACAAAATGTGCGTGCCCCGCGGCCTCAGGCCGAAGCGCGGCCGCTTCTGCTCTACGTAGAGAAGACATACAAATGGCAACTTGTTCTCAAGGCGTTTTGTGCTTCCAACTGGCTTGTTGAGCTGATATCCTGCTAACTTTGGTGGATCCCAAAGGATAGAGAGGAGGATGCTCATGCCAAGATCCGGCTGTGGCTTTAGGAAGCTACATTTTTAGGGGTGCCATTTACTTTGTCGTCGTTTTTCCCCCCTACTTCACATCAACCTGTGCTTCACGGAAAGGTGCAACCTGCTGTTCCAGACCTGTCTTTAGTATATCACAGTGGTTTCTTTTGGTGGTGGATGGCAGGTCACACTTCCAGCCCTTGGAAACCTTTGCCCCCTCACATGATGTTTTCTTGCACCCCTGAAAAAATGTTCACTTCCAGTAAAGTAAAATATGAAGTGCCAACACGCACAGAGCCTGGCGAGACCCATTTCTTACACCTTCTCTCACACCCAGCACCCCCATGAACGTTGGATTGTGCATCCCCCGGAGCATTAGCCTATGCCGACGCAAGTGGCCGACAATACAAAGTTTGTGGACCGTGCTCTACACTGAGAAGAGCACAACCTTGCTAAGTTTTCTCATTCCTAATCATGATTTTTGGACCAAGCCATATTCTAGTCATCGTTAGCAAGATGAACAATCGCACTTCTATGTGTAGCGATGAAGCTCTTGTAGTTGAGGGAAGTCCTCAGTTGGCTTTAGCAGAAGGAGGGTGGAGCTAGGGCCACCTCCCGCTCCACCCCTCGATGAACGTTATTGGTAGGATGGTATAGACGGCGTGAACTCTGTGGCCACTTGAGGGCTTCTCCCACCAACAACTGCTGATGCTTGTCTGATTGTCCCACACAAGATCTCTTGCTATTTTTTTATAATAAAGACTATTTATCTATGTGATGTTCTCAATTTTCAATGAGTTGCTTATCTCACGCTTTTATATTAAACACGACTATTGGGGAGTGGGAAGACCACTGCCATTGACTCCTCTGACGGTCAAGTGCTGCTCCACCAATGCAACGCAACCCTGACCCCTTCCTCTGTCCTACGCTGCGCAGTTCACGATTCACGATGGGATTCGTCAGTAAGCTTCAGAGCGACCCCCAACACAAACGAAAGGGGACAGAAATTGATGTTGCGCTCTCATCTGGTTAACGCCTGTTTTGTATTAATAAAATGCTCGTTTTGCATTTATGAGATTGTTAGCGCTTCTAAAACACTGTAAAAATTAATTTAAAAGAGAAATAAAAAATATGAGTTAAATTAAATGCTTAACAGGTTTCCGAAGCATCAGAAGCTGATTTCATATTGAAGATGTGTATACCTTTGTAAGTTCATTTCCATGGCCTCCATGTTTCACAACAGCACTGAAAAGTATTTTCTCCATAATTCTGTCTTTTTAAATCATGATCATTCTAGTCTGTTGTTTTCACAATCCTCTGCATGAACATGTGAATCAAGCACCATAAAGAAATCTGATTCCATTGTATGGGTTTTTCCCCATTTACTTCCATTTAGATTCCAGACCTGGTCTGGCTCCACACCTCCTGCTGCTGTACAAACCCATGGGGCTCGTTTCCAGGAGCACTGCATATGTCCAGTGTAGAGAAAAAAAAGACCTAAAAAATAAAAGCCCCAAACTAAAGGCCCCAAAACTGGACTCTAAAAATGAAGAGCATACAATAATATCTATGTACAAATATGCAAACCTGTTAAAACGTTCAATCCCCACCAAATTACTATTCTTACTCCATAGCATACTTAAGGCGTGCACTTAATGGTGGCAATAGGTGCAGGGCAGAATCGTTATAGCTAGGTATCTTATGTGCTTTTTTAATTTTCAATCTAAAATTCAGAAATAGTCCATGTGTGTAACCTGCATTACCATGTTTGTCAGTGTTTTGCCAAGCTTTTAAAAATGATTTGTCTATCCAGAAGTGACCCCACAGCTCTGTTAATGCACATCCTTCCTTATCTGTGATTCTCGTGTTACTAATACACGGCTCGTTAGTTATACGGTTATTCCCTAGCCTGACACCGAATCTGTGTGTTCTACTTGTGCCTATGTGCAGTGTTGCCCATGCATCTCAGTACTCACCCAACAACCTCTCCATGTTTCACAGTTGAGCGATAGGCCAGATGAATGAACAAGATACCAACAAATGTGGTGCTGATATTTCAAACCTGAGCACCTTCTTCCAGGGATCCAGGGATCTATAGTGAAACACATCATTCCACCTTTGACCCGCCCCAGAAAGTGAAGGGTGATTGCTTTAGCTAAACACCAAAGCAATTTTCTATTTTTGGCTAAGTTCTCTGAAAGCCTACTAAGCCAGTCAGTCCTCCGTCAGCCTCCGCTGCTTACAGTAATAACACATTGACAGAGCTCTGCTGAGGTCCTGTGTTCAAGCCATAAAGCACTCAGAAATCATAGAAGCCATAACAATTCCCAATCTAGCCTTGTAACTCTTTGATGGGTCAAAGGTTACTTTTCTGATAGACAAGTTTAATTGCATTTAAGGGAGGGCTTGGCAGTGTAAGGCATTTGACAGAGTGGAGTAGGGATACTTATTCAGAATATTGCAATGTTTCAGGACCAGGCAGAAGTGTGTGTACCTGCCTTGAAACAAATGTACATTACAATTTCCAATAAGTACAACTTATTGCACATGCAACTGTTCCACAAGCACCACCTTCTTGTCTGCGCCAGTATCACACCTGAAATGTGTCAGATTTCCATGCATAAACACAAAGTCACCGCAGCCATTGCTCTAACAATGGTGATGGGTGGTTTTGAGATAATTGTTCTCCTCTCCGTGCCCTCCTGCACCTGTGAGCTCCGTGCATGGCTGGAGTAGTAAACAAAGTGATAAAACACGCCTCCACTGATAAGAAAGTTAGTTACGACAGCCGTAAACCAGGCCATCGTGTCCGTGGAGTTCTATATCAATGGGGTAACCCGATAGTAGTGCACAAAAGAATGGTCACAGTGGAAATGATTTGCAGAAATGTCAAAGATCACATATGTAGACAATGCACATAGAATTATGACAACACCAGATAACAATATATACATCCACAATTAATTTAGAAACCTATCCTGCCAGAATTCTGGCAAATACAATTAATGCAACAACATAAACAAAGGATGGAGTTACAGAATCACTGTCAACCAGGTTTGATGTGGAAAAAAAGAAAAAGAAAAAGTCGACTTTTCGACCCCTGTGGGGACCAGCAAAATGAATGTCTTGGAGGTGGGGTTTCTAAATTAATTGTGGATGTATATATATGCACTACCTTCCCCTTGCACATCACTTACACTGATCCCAATTTTTGCACTTGTCACTTTATTTGCACCTGCTTTAACTAAAATGTAGATTGTGACATACATTATGTCATCTGAACCGTTGATCCTTTGACAACCCTTGTTTAATAGATTAAATCACAGTCATTCGTCGCATTTGTTATCTGGTGTTGTCATAATTCTATGTGCATTGTCTACATATGTGTTCTCTGACATTTCTGCGAATCATTGACATCGTGTCCGTTGGGGCTGTCCAAAAAGTGGACAGGGTGGCACCCAAAAACACTTGTTTCCATTGGGAAGCCAGCGTTTACCACAAACGCTGACGCTACCCAATGGAAAGGAGGGGCGGGGCTTAGAGTCCTTTTTAGAAATCTTCTATATACAATATCTCTCGCAGAGGCGGAGCAGCGCTTTGCGCTGCCACGCCCAGGAGACCTAAAAACATCGATAATGAAGGATTACATTCACGGAAAATCAAGGGATGTAATTTTATGTAAAGTACTCACACTAAATATATATATAATACCACACCAAGCAGGACATCTGTAAGGAAAGACTGTCTCAGATTCCTGTCAGAACCTAAACAGTTTCCCAAATGCCCTCACACTAACATCATAGAGAGACAGGAAGCTAATAGAGTTAGGCGGGCACTCTACATGAGGACTCTGTGGTTAACTCAAAATAGAGACTGAAGCTGCAAATTATAAATTAGAACCCCACATACACTCTAATGCTAACCCACATACACACACATTCATTCTGAAACAGGAAGGTATGAACCACCTGTTCCCTTGGGCACCTTTATGAAGGACATTCTGAATAGGACTATTTTGGAGAGGATGGCTCTTCCATGCCTGGAAGTCAGGGCGAGGAGGACGATTGTTTAAAACATTTCACCAAACGTTAGTTATGGCCAGGCAGCTTTGGAGGGAATAGGCACAAACAGCCCCCTCGAATTGAAGCAAAGAAGCGGCTAATGGGAACTCAACTTCCCCACAAATAGTCATGAGTTTCTTCTCTCCCAGTATTGTGTTTCACGGCATCACGATAATTATTTCACAGTACAGTTTTCAGATAAGTTGGCTACAAAACTACAAGGTTTGCAGTCAGGAGTATCTCCTGAAATATTCAAATACAAATAAACATGTCGTCCCTATTGGTGCAATGATGGAAAATCTATGGGGCATATTTGCACGCCCCTTTTTATGCCGCTGTTGCGTCACTTTTGTGATGCAGCGGCGGCACAAAAGATGCGCCATGGTGCGGGGTATTTACAACGTGACGCATCTCCCAGATGTGTCACTTTGTAAAGCCCTGCGCCAGAAGGAGGCGTTCCATCGCAGAGGAAGCCATTCCGGCGCAGGAACGCCTCCCAAAAGTGGCTGAGTGAAATCTACAAGATTTCACTGTCACTTTTCGGCCAATGCTGTGTCAAAACCCTGCGCCTGCTTGAAGCAGGCGTAAGGATTGACGCAGCATTGTGGAGATAGGGCCCCCTAGAGCATTGTTGGAGCTGCGTCACACTTGCAACGTAACTCCAGCAATGCGCTGCTTTCACGGCACAGATGCGTGACGCATCCGGGCCGTTTTTGCCCCATGGTGCGCCGCATTGTAAATGCGCGCATCCAGGATGGCAGAGCTGCGACGCACAATAACTGGCGCATCCCTACTGATATGCAGGAATGCGCCAATTATTGTAAATCTGCCCCTACATTTCATAGCCTGTTTTACCTAAAATGGTCCAAAAAAGCCTTAGGTATTCCAGAACGCTTATGCTTCTGAATACCCAATTTGACATGGGCTCCTATAACTTATCAAAATATACAGTATATATAAAGTATATTTCTTCTCCTCTGCCTTGCACTTTTCAATTCCCATCTTACTCTCTCCGAGTCAGTCACATGTTATATCTAGGAATCTACTCAGAAAAGGCAGGAGTGAAAATAAAGAGTCAAACAGACATCGCCATCTCGGTCAGCGGACAGCAGAGCTGTCCCTCATGTCATTCAGGTCTCACGCGCCATGACACTGACGCTTTCACTCAGTTACAGAGACTTACAAGGTGTAGAGAGTGGATACATGCGTACGGTTACACCTATCGTATGGGCTCTGAGTGATGAGAATGTAATAAAAGATGCTGGATTGCCTCCACCCTGAGTTTGCAGCCTTGGTAAGAAAGTGCTGTCTGGCACCATAGAAACATCATCAGCAATAAGTCTTCTCACCTGAGCTTGAGCTATCACCCAAAGATTGGCTTCAAAGATAATAAGAAACTACAAGTTAGCACACACAGTTTGCTCCCAAATACAGTCTGGCATTTTCCAAAAATACTTTTGTTTTCCAATAACACTTCATTGTTTCAGTAAATACACAAGTTTGGTGACCACATAATAGTTTGACACTTTGTTCAGGTACTCCCTACCCTGAGAGAGTCTGCTTCACATGCCAGTGTACCACAGTCACATGCCAGCAATGCCCATCACATTCCAAGGCTGTCAAACAGATATCAGGACTGCCCTGCTTATGCCAGGGTTTGTCCACAGTAATGGAAAGGCTGATCACATGGACCAACAGGGCCAGTTCACACCACAGCTACCAATATGCCATAAATGGCAGCCATATTGCCAAGGATGCCCCAGAAGTGTAGAGGGAGACCACCTCACACAATGGCAACAATTCCAGCAAGGATGCCCTCTTCCAATGCAATAGAGTCATTATATGCCAACAAGGGCTACCAATATATTGGGGAGCAGTGCCTATCATTATGCCAGAGCCCGCCCCTCCCCACCACTATGTAGGATGCTGCCAGTACAGCTGGAGTGCCAGCAGTATGTAAGGGGCAGTCACCATCCGTGCCAGGGACTCCGGGAGGGGGTTCACACTGGGTCATAAACAAGAGGCATCTGCAGGCCGCTTAATACAAACAAACATGATATTTATTGGGGAAACATCACTTACAACGCAACTTTTACCATGCTGTGCCTTTACGACGCAACTTTTACAACGCATTGCGCTGGGGGGCGCTCTAGGATAGGGAATAGGTTTAATTTACTGTCCAACACCTTCCCTACTATCCACGGGGACTGGAGTTGGAATAGTAAATTAAACTATTCACTATCCAGCACCCCAAAGCGCTATGCGTTGTAATGGTATGCGTTGTAAAACCCGTTGTTGTAAAAGCATGCGATGTAAAAGCATGCGTTGTAATGCCGTACATTCTATTTATTGGGCTGCCAGCTCTGGCAGTGCCACCGCCCTGAGTTAAATAGATCCATCAGTGGCTTTAGAAACTTTCGCCCTCTTCCTCCTGCTGGACAGACTTCAAGAGACAGCCTGGGGGCTCAGTGCTTGTCTGGTCAACTGCATCAAAACGGTTATGCCTGGGCGCTCAACGTCCACCCTCTCCGGCATCTCATCTGGAGTTCCTAAGTTGTCCCACCACCACCATTACTCATTAGTCTCTCTGTGAGTCTCTTGCCCCCTCCTAGCACCCAAAAGATTCCAATTCCACACGAATGCAGAGGACAGACAGCTCATGAACCCCCCCACCCAAGCAGCAAACCCCTTCCTTCCAACAGTGCATGCTGGATGTCAATACCTGAATGGAAGGAAAGAATGGAAAGGGCCTGGGTGCAATTAAATATTGACAAGACTGAGATATTGGTTGTCATTGGGGGCGCTGATCTGTGGGCACCTTCCTCATATCCATCTAAACTAAGGCCCGCCCAATCCATCCTCCTCTTAATAAAAGCCTTGGGGGCCTATTTACGAAAGTGTCACGCAGTGCAGCGCAGGAAGTCACTGTGCTGCGCTGCCTGGCGGGGAAAGGGCAGGAATGTGATGCATTTAAAAGAATCTGTGCATTCCTGCCTTTTCGTCTGTGCCGGCGCACTTTTGGAAGCCTAGCGCCCACGCAGGCACCTCGGCACCGTGGAGCAGTGGTGCTTGCGTTGCACGCAGGATTGGTTTTGCGAAGGAAGGGGCAACATCCTCACAACAACAATCCTGAGAGGCAAATTCCTCTAGCAATGTGTCCTGCAGAAGCAGCAGACACAGACAGAGGAAATAACAAAGGGAAATAAAGATATTCCTCCTCGTTAAAACTCTCCTGGGAAGGCGCATCTTTTTAGCGCATTCCAAGGTCGCCAGTTCTGGTAAATCTGAGAATGCGTCAAAAAGCATGGGCGTATCGTGGAAACACCCAGGCAACGCCCGTGGAACGCCTTCCCAGGGCAGAGTGAGGCAACGCAGCAATATGCAGGAAGAGGCACCTTCCTGCACGAAACAGCCCCAAGAGGGGTTTCCCTTGTTCTATGTGCGCTTCAGGCTGCAGTACACATAGCAAGAGGAAAAAATGAGGAGCAATAAAAACATTTCTCCTCGTTATGCCTGCTCTGGGGGGCGCTGCCCCAGGTCTACGTGATTTTGTAAATCTGGCGCAGCATCAAAATCAACAGGTGTTGTGTCGGAACACCCGCTGCAATGCCCTAGAAACGCCTCCTTGACGCAGAAAAAGGCAACGCAGCGCTTTGCACAGGCTTGTCGTACTCCATATCTATGAGGCCACGCAAGGCGGCTTTGCATCACCTCATAGATCTGGCTGAGGCCTGCACCACTAGAGCATGAAATAAAGGGATGCTCGGGTGGCGCGGGCCTCCTGTAAATAAGCCTTTTTAGGTCGAGCCAAAACAGCGCTTGCGCTGTCGCTTATTGAACAGTTATACATCATTTGTGGCATTAAACTCCACCTATTGCTTGCCATTGCTTTTATTTGTCCAGGTCAGTGTCCTTTAAAAATCCTTGCTTGCTAGTTTTGTCTTGTACTTTGGATGGTCTGTGGTCTGGCCCCAATCAATTTTCGAGCAAAAGGGAGGCCTTCTTTTATTCGTCGAAGAGCCTGCGCTCCGTGAATATGCATCTACTGGAGGTTCATGGGTACTCTAAAGCTAGGACTTCCAATCGCCTTCATCTTACACTGGACACCTGGCATGCTCTCATTTAAGGGTGATATCCTTCCTAGCGCTTAGAGACCTCCGGATGAATAAGCGCTAAATAACAAAACACTAAACAAACTCACCTGATTAAACACACAGCCATACATTCAGATATCCACAATCAAAAGCCCACACTCCTAACTCCTCCGTCCCTCCACTGCCCATGCCCCCAGCACAAACCTCAACTTGATGGCATGACCACACCATCAGCTCCAGCCAGAGGGGCAGCTTCTTCCAGGGATGGAGAACATTTACCGAGGGGCCAAGGAGACAACATGTCTCAGAGCTGACAGGGATGGCAGGCAGAACCTGATGGAAGAAGGAAAGAGGGTGTGTTTTTACATTTTCCCCTCCTCGATGACCATGTTCTTATCTCATATTTATTACGAAATCATGCAGTGCACCAAGGCACCTTCCTGCGCTGCGCTGCATGATTAGGAAAGGGCAGGAATGAGCCTTACTTAACAATATACGGCACATTTCTGTCATTTCCCTGCGCTGGTGCTCGATGAGCTGCCTAGTGCTAACTTATTCAGAAAAGGGGGTGGTGATGGACAGAGTATCTGAATTAAGCAGAACACTCCTACCCAGTCAACAGATCAGGGCTTGATCCATCACCGTTTTTTAGCTCACTGCACCATCCCAGCTCAGAACCTGGCTACATGCAAATTAGTCTGTCCCTGGCCCAGTGCATCATAGGAACAGGGCAGACCAAACTACCAAGCCAATTCTTTTACTGGAAAGGAAACAAGCTTCCGGGGACCGGTTTCTGGCATTACAGCCGTCTTCGGCCCGGCCTGCTTGAATCCTGATGGTGCAATGAGCAAGGGACTCACATCTGAGTATACCCTTCCACGCTTATGGTGGACAAAAACAATTTAGAAAAGGGGGTGGTGATGAACAGAGTGTCTGAATTAAGCAGACCACTCTTACCCAGTCCAAAGATCAGGGCTTGATCCATCACCGTTTTTTAGCTCACTGCACCATCCCAGCTCAGAACCTGGCTACATGCAAATTAGTCTGTCCCTGGCCCAGTGCATCATGGGAACAGGGCAGACCAAACTACCAAGCCAATTCTTTTACTGGAAAGGAAACAAGCTTCCGGGGACCAGTTTCTGGCATTACAGCCGTCTTCGGCCCAGCTTGCTTGAATCCTGATGGTGCAGTGAGCAAGGGACTCATGTCTGAGCATACCCTTCCACGCTTGGTGGACAAAACGATTCAGAAAAGGGGGTGGTGATGGACAGAGTATCTGAATTAAGCAGAACACTCGTACCCAGTCAACAGATCAGGGCTTGATCCATCACCGTTTTTTAGCTCACTGCACCATCCCAGCTCAGAACCTGGCTACATGCAAATTAGTCTGTCCCTGGCCCAGTGCATCATGGGAACAGGGCAGACCAAACTACCAAGCCAATTCTTTTACTGGAAAGGAAACAAGCTTCCGGGGACCGGTTTCTGGCATTACAGACGTCTTCGGCCCGGCCTGCTTGAATCCTGATGGTGCAATGAGCAAGGGACTCACATCTGAGTATACCCTTCCACGCTTATGGTGGACAAAAACGATTTAGAAAAGGGGGTGGTGATGAACAGAGTGTCTGAATTAAGCAGACCACTCTTACCCAGTCCAAAGATCAGGGCTTGATCCATCACCATTTTTTAGCTCACTGCACCATCCCAGCTCAGAACCTGGCTACATGCAAATTAGTCTGTCCCTGGCCCAGTGCATCATGGGAACAGGGCAGATCAAACTACCAAGCCAATTCTTTTACTGGAAAGGAAACAAGCTTCCGGGGACCAGTTTCTGGCATTACAGCCGTCTTCGGCCCAGCTTGCTTGAATCCTGATGGTGCAGTGAGCAAGGGACTCATGTCTGAGCATACCCTTCCACGCTTGGTGGACAAAACGATTCAGAAAAGGGGGTGGTGATGGACAGAGTATCTGAATTAAGCAGAACACTCGTACCCAGTCAACAGATCAGGGCTTGATCCATCACCGTTTTTAGCTCACTGCACCATCCCAGCTCAGAACCTGGCTACATGCAAATTAGTCTGTCCCTGGCCCAGTGCATCATGGGAGCAGGGCAGACCAAACTACCAAGCCAATTCTTTTACTGGAAAGGAAACAAGCTTCCGGGGAACGGTTTCTGGCAATACAGCCGTCTTCGGCCCAGCTTGCTTGAATCCTGATGGTGCAGTGAGCAAGGGACTCATGTCTGAGCATACCCTTCCACGCTTGGTGGACAAAACGATTCAGAAAAGGGGGTGGTGATGGACAGAGTATCTGAATTAAGCAGAACACTCCTACCCAGTCAACAGATCAGGGCTTGATCCATCACCGTTTTTTAGCTCACTGCACCATCCCAGCTCAGAACCTGGCTACATGCAAATTAGTCTGTCCCTGGCCCAGTGCATCATAGGAACAGGGCAGACCAAACTACCAAGCCAATTCTTTTACTGGAAAGGAAACAAGCTTCCGGGGACCGGTTTCTGGCATTACAGCCGTCTTCGGCCCGGCCTGCTTGAATCCTGATGGTGCAATGAGCAAGGGACTCACATCTGAGTATACCCTTCCACGCTTATGGTGGACAAAAACAATTTAGAAAAGGGGGTGGTGATGAACAGAGTGTCTGAATTAAGCAGACCACTCTTACCCAGTCCAAAGATCAGGGCTTGATCCATCACCGTTTTTTAGCTCACTGCACCATCCCAGCTCAGAACCTGGCTACATGCAAATTAGTCTGTCCCTGGCCCAGTGCATCATGGGAACAGGGCAGACCAAACTACCAAGCCAATTCTTTTACTGGAAAGGAAACAAGCTTCCGGGGACCAGTTTCTGGCATTACAGCCGTCTTCGGCCCAGCTTGCTTGAATCCTGATGGTGCAGTGAGCAAGGGACTCATGTCTGAGCATACCCTTCAACGCTTGGTGGACAAAACGATTCAGAAAAGGGGGTGGTGATGGACAGAGTATCTGAATTAAGCAGAACACTCGTACCCAGTCAACAGATCAGGGCTTGATCCATCACCGTTTTTTAGCTCACTGCACCATCCCAGCTCAGAACCTGGCTACATGCAAATTAGTCTGTCCCTGGCCCAGTGCATCATGGGAACAGGGCAGACCAAACTACCAAGCCAATTCTTTTACTGGAAAGGAAACAAGCTTCCGGGGACCGGTTTCTGGCATTACAGACGTCTTCGGCCCGGCCTGCTTGAATCCTGATGGTGCAATGAGCAAGGGACTCACATCTGAGTATACCCTTCCACGCTTATGGTGGACAAAAACGATTTAGAAAAGGGGGTGGTGATGAACAGAGTGTCTGAATTAAGCAGACCACTCTTACCCAGTCCAAAGATCAGGGCTTGATCCATCACCATTTTTTAGCTCACTGCACCATCCCAGCTCAGAACCTGGCTACATGCAAATTAGTCTGTCCCTGGCCCAGTGCATCATGGGAACAGGGCAGATCAAACTACCAAGCCAATTCTTTTACTGGAAAGGAAACAAGCTTCCGGGGACCAGTTTCTGGCATTACAGCCGTCTTCGGCCCAGCTTGCTTGAATCCTGATGGTGCAGTGAGCAAGGGACTCATGTCTGAGCATACCCTTCCACGCTTGGTGGACAAAACGATTCAGAAAAGGGGGTGGTGATGGACAGAGTATCTGAATTAAGCAGAACACTCGTACCCAGTCAACAGATCAGGGCTTGATCCATCACCGTTTTTAGCTCACTGCACCATCCCAGCTCAGAACCTGGCTACATGCAAATTAGTCTGTCCCTGGCCCAGTGCATCATGGGAGCAGGGCAGACCAAACTACCAAGCCAATTCTTTTACTGGAAAGGAAACAAGCTTCCGGGGAACGGTTTCTGGCAATACAGCCGTCTTCGGCCCGGCTTGCTTGAATCCTGATGGTGCAATGAGCAAGGGACTCATGTCTGAGCATTCCCTTCCACGCTTGGTGGACAAAGCAATTCAGAAAAGGGGGTGGTGATGGACAGAGTATCTGAATTAAGCAGAACACTCCTACCCAGTCAACAGATCAGGGCTTGATCCATCACCGTTTTTTAGCTCACTGCACCATCCCAGCTCAGAACCATGGCTACATGCAAAGTAGTCTGTCCCTAGCCCAGTGCATCATGGGAACAGGGCAGACCAAACTACCAAGCCAATTCTTTTACTGGAAAGGAAACAAGCTTCCGGGGACCGGTTTCTGGCATTACAGCCGTCTTCGGCCCGGCTTGCTTAAATCCTGATGGTGCAGTGAGCAAGGGACTCATGTCTGAGCATACCCTTCCACGCTTGGTGGACAAAACGATTCAGAAAAGGGGGTGGTGATGGACAGAGTATCTGAATTAAGCAGAACACTCGTACCCAGTCAACAGATCAGGGCTTGATCCATCACCGTTTTTTAGCTCACTGCACCATCCCTGCTCAGAACCTGGCTACATGCAAATTAGTCTGTCCCTGGCCCAGTGCATCATGGGAACAGGGCAGACCAAACTACCAAGCCAATTATTTTACTGGAAAGGAAACAAGCTTCCGGGGACCGGTTTCTGGCATTACAGCCGTCTTCGGCCCGGCTTGCTTGAATCCTGATGGTGCAGTGAGCAAGGGACTCATGTCTGAGCATACCCTTCCACGCTTGGTGGACAAAACGATTCAGAAAAGGGGGTGGTGATGGACAGAGTATCTGAATTAAGCAGAACACTCGTACCCAGTCAACAGATCAGGGCTTGATCCATCACCGTTTTTTAGCTCACTGCACCATCCCAGCTCAGAACCTGGCTACATGCAAATTAGTCTGTCCCTGGCCCAGTGCATCATGGGAACAGGACAGACCAAACTACCAAGCCAATTCTTTTACTGGAAAGGAAACAAGCTTCCGGGGACCGGTTTCTGGCATTACAACCGTCTTCGGGCCGGCTTGCTTGAATCCTGATGGTGCAGTGAGCAAGGGAAGTCCTTCCTATTTCCAATTCTACAATCTAAAATAAATGTGCCATGTTATCACTCAGGAAAATAAAATGGAGTCACTAATGTCATCAGCCTCTTCTTCAGTGAAAAAAATACAGAAGATTAAACAGCACATTGACAATACCAAGAATACTTCATCCCTCACGCCCACCCCTTCCCATAGAATCCCACAATGGCCCCCCATCAAAGCCCTGTATCTCATAGACCTCACCAACATATGCAACTCCCTCAAAGCCACTCCTTATCAAGATGTTGTCTTACCCTTGCATGGATTGCCTACCATTCATTGGCGAGATCACTGCAAAAGCAGTCTATGCTCGACGCCAAATTCACATGAATTGTGACCATCCTTGCACAATTACTAGTTGGGCTTCTGATCACGATGAGGCACAGAGGCTGCTACTTTACACATTGTTGATGATGCCCTCGTAACCATAGATGAAGGTGACCCCTCCCTCCTGATATTTCTGGACCTCTCAGCTGCCTTCAACACAGTTGACCATCCCACCCGCATAAGAACCCTACATTCTTCAATGGGATTTAATGGCACTGGTTCCTTTCCACCGACACCACCATGTTGACATGGGCCCCTCCAGGTCTCAAAATATCCCTGTCACTTGCGGATTACCCCAAGGTTCCATGTTGTATCCTATAATTTTCAACTACTACAAGCAGCCACTTGGTGCTCTATTTACAGATAACGTTTAAAGAATGGGGGAGTCAGGTCCTGGGACGTGTGGCTAGCTGGACCATTACTAAGCTTCAAGAATACAGTTTGCCAGCCACACACTTACTCAAACCCTCTATTATTGAGGGAAAAAAACCAAGTGAAACTTCCTGGTTGAGGGGAAAAAAACCATCAAAGCAAATAATTTTGTATATACAACTAGTTAAGTGTATGTTTCTGTGTTGTAAATAATTGTGAGTTGTAAATAACTGTAAAATAGAAAACAATAAGGTGTCCTTTTTTATACATCAAACAAAAAAAGATAAAAAAATGAAATAATAAAAGGGTTATAGTGACATACCCGGATCAACCAGGAAGTTTCACTTGGTTTTTTTCCCTCAATAATAGAGGGTTTGAGTAAGTGTGTGGCTGGCAAACTGTATTCTTGAAGCCTATTTACAGATAACAGCATCAAGATCCGTCAGTATGCCAATGATGCAAAACTGTACTTGAAGGTCTCCTCTGCTTCAGACTTCCAAGGCCTCAAACACTACCTGCACGTCACCCAGGCCTAAAGCTCAATCCAACCAAAGCCAAAGTCATAATACATGCTGCAGCCCCTGGTAGGCCTTGGATGCACCTATGCCCTGGGTACCTAGGGTACACTATACAGGGGCTCACAAGGGTGACCCAGTACTCAATCTGGTATGTACCTAAAATACATGGTATCAATTTAGAGAGAGAACAGCTAGGCTGTTGTCCTGATAAGCAGGGCCACAGCCAGACTAAAGTTGAAAAACCAGAGAATCACAGCAAAAAGTGGGGGTGACCATAGGAAGCAGACCCTACTCTCCTACACAGCGCTCTATGCCTTTGGCTAGGTTTGCACTACAGAAATACCAAATACATACATACAGTACCGTAATAAATGCCAACCCTAGAGTATCTACCATTCAACAAGCACACACAAGAAGAACTCGATGAATATGACAAATTCAGCTAAGAGAGGAGGTAGCTGTGCACACTATTGATGCCACATTATCACAAGTCAAATACGAATTTGATCTGTGAATCCTCTAACCAAGGGCCTTCTTTTGGCATATGGAATACTCTGTTACAGCATGGGAGATGTCTTGTAATTGCGTTTCATTTGTGACGGAGTATCCCATCTGCCAAACTCTTAAAAAGGCCCCAAGTCTCGAAGGCACCCCTGTGAGTTTTACCGATGGCAGAACATGCTCTACGCAAATACTGTCAGACAACAAAAACAGAATAAACAACTACTGTACACTACACTCTGCAGGCTGCCCAAAAGAATTCTGCATGAGCTACAGGTCTAACAAAATGCGACAGTTCGGTTAGTAAGGAGGATTAGGAGACTGGATGGTGAGACCAAGCAAGTCCCCGTTGACTCTATTGAATCCTGAATCCTCTTACCGTGATCTGCCTGGTTCAAAGATGTAAGGCCACAGGCATGTACAGGTAAGTCCTGGACCCTTGGATCTTCCAACCGTGGACTCTTGGCAAAGCCAGAATTGAAACCAGCTAGAGTTGGACGCGTACATTCCCATCTTTACCTCTGCTGATCTAGAATATCCAGAACCTAGAATAGCCTTCCAATCTAGAATAGTCTTCCAATGCCGTTAACTCTTTAAAAGAACATAGACAACTTTATAAACAAACTTGAGCGCCGTCTCTACATGTAGATCTCCATTCCTCCCTTTCTGGCTCTGCGGCAGCATGAGCACAGGACCGTGAGCGGGTCACACCACAAGAAATGCCCTATCCATATATTCTTTCCTTCCACCACGGCCCTTCCACAATATCCATACTGAGAAACATCTCATGGTGCTTCTTCACAAACATGCATGGGAGAGAGAAAGTGATGGCAAAACCTACCATGAACAGTGGACAACCACTTCCTGTAAACAAAACAGTTCTGACTATTCTATTTACCAAATGGTCCCTGGTGCCTGAGGTTCTTGGGGCCAATGGGTCTGTTTTCTATGTCGCACCTGCACGATCAATCAATCAGCAGATTTGTAGAGCGCTTCTTGTCACCCGTGAGGGTATCCAGGCGCTGCAGGTATCAAGCGATGGCTACACTGAGCCGGAAGATCAGGGCTGGTGCAAGGGGTTTAAGCTCTCCAGTTAAAATGGAAGGTTCTGGTGCTCCTGAAAAGGGTACACTTTCAGGCCATTTGGATTAGTTGATGGCTCCTAAGGCTGCAGCCTCGCCTCGCCTTATGCAAGCAGAATCCTATCCACAGTCCGAGTGCGCTCCCAGCTTCAAGCAGGGGCGCAGCTATCAATGGTGCAGCCAGTGCAGTTGCGCCAGGGCCAAGATATAGGAGGGTCCCACTGAACCCTGATTATTGCTGTATTTTAGTACCCAAACAGCAGTCAGGGAGCCCATTTTCTTTGCTTGCGCTAGGGCCCAGTGAACCCTTGCTGCTCGCTGCCTACCACTGCAGGGTCCCATTAATTGTGCATCACAACTCCATATAATGCCTCAGTCGTAAACTCCTTGGAAGGGATAGAGAGTGGACAGATGAAGGTGTGGTTCTATCGTCGGTGTGTATTAGGATGTATGACGGTTCAACGCGTACCGTTACAACGCGTACCTTTACGACGCAGGTTTAACAACGCAATTCGTTACAACGACTTGCGTTGGGGGGCGCTGGACAGTGAATAGTTTAATTTACTATTCCAACTCCAGTCCCCGTGGATAGTAGGGAAGGTGTTGGAAAGTAAATTAAACTATCCCCTATCCTAGAGCGCCCTCCAGTGAAAGTCGTTGTCACGACTGTCGTTGTAAATCCTGCGTTGTAACGGTACAGCGTTGTAACGGCTCCGTTGTAAAGGATGTTTCCCATGTATTTTGAGTTTGTGAACTACCACGTTCTTGCACGTTTGTGGACAGTTGCAAACCCCTCTCTGACCTTTTACCACCCTGCACATTTTCGGGCATCTGCTCGAAGAAAAGGCTGGGCTACATCTTCTTCCAGGATGTGGCAGGGAATATAACACACTCACACCTCGTGATGGTGTAAGGAAAACAGGTTCCGCCTGGCCCAAAAAGACTTCCCCTTAGAGAAAAAAAAAGGAAGAAAGAATCGTGCAGTTGCACAAATATGCAGAATTACACTGTCGTGCAATTCCGTACTGACGAAACCGCAACGTGTGAAAATGCCAGACATCATTTCCAGTAGTAAGCCTGAAACCCCGTGACTAGTGCGGCTTCCTGTGTGTATTACTCACAATGTTGTGAAATACAAAAAAATAATAAACTTGCGCCCATTCTGAGGCGTGCCATTGCCAGGGCAGATGTACTGTTTTTTGTGTGAATTAGGACGTGCATCCCTCCTACTGTCTTTAGCTTCGAGTCACACCTGTTTTTGCAACTTCTAGAGGCGCAGGAAAAAACCCTCTGCTGTTATCAATTGAACCCATGTTTCACAAGAGGGACTATTTTAGTGCCTGCTGTCTGAGTGCTGTCCACAGGATAAACACAAGCGCTACTCACAGTGTAGCAAAGTCAGGCATCTGACCCTTCTCCAGATATTGCTGAGAAGGTACTTTCCTGGAGAGAAAAAAGGTTACAAAAATGAATTCTGGACATTTCCGCTGTCTTCACTCCTTTGTTTTGGGAAGGACTCGCAGCCATGTGTATACACATGGGAGAAGTGTGTATGGAAATCTAACACTTGCTTAGAATTCCGAATCTCCTGACAATCAGAAAACTGTATAGAAACCAGAGGCAAGTCTACAATTAATTGTACACCCAAGTCCCAAACATGATTGTGAATTCTCCCTTTTGTGCTCATGAACTAGTAAATGTTTAACAGTATAACTAGAAAACAAGGCATTTTCTACTCTCAAGGTGAAACATCTCACCCACAATCTAGGAACCGGATTACTGCATCCGATATTCATGGTATTACTGTAAGTGTAGCTGTAAAAGAGCAATAGAGAGCAGAATAGCAGGCATAAACGCTGCATCTGAAGTTAGTCTTAGTTTTAAGGTGTGGCGCTGGCGTCAGTTTTTTTGCTGGTCCTGCTCGGAACGTTTGTATGCCTCATGCATCATTGCTAAAGGGCCTACTGTCATAAAAACCACGGGGCAGATTTACAAGGACTGGTGAATCCCTGCATATCAGCAGGGATGCGCCAGCAAAGATGTGAAACGCAATTCTACCCTTGAGCCACCACAGATGTGTCGCATTTACAATGCGGCGCACCGTGGCGCAGGGATAGATAGATGCGTGTTGCATCTGATGGCGTAAGGGCGGCGCATTGCTGGAGTCGTGTTGCAAGCGGGATGCAACTCAATCAATGCTCAGGGGCTGCCCATACCTAACATACGGTACAAAAGGGGGTGGTGATGGACGGAGCATCCGAATCAATCAAACACTCACACCCAGTCAAAAGATCTGGGTTTAATCCATCACCGTTCTTTAGCCCACTCTGCCACCCCAGTTCAGACATGGCTATATGCAAATCAGTCTGACCCTGTGGCTCATGGGAACAGTCCAGCCCGAACTGCCAAGCCATGTCTTCCCTGGACCGGAAACAAGCTTCCGAGGACCGGTTTCTGGCATTCCAGCCGTCTTCAGCCCGGCTTGCTTGAATCCAGTGGCAAAGTGAGCAAGGGACTCACGTCTGAGCATACCCTGCCACACTTATGGCGGCCAAAAGCGGTACAAAAGGGGGTGGTGATGGACGGAGCATCCGAATCAATCAAACACTCACACCCAGTCAAAAGATCTGGGTTTAATCCATCACTGTTCTTTAGCCCACTCTGCCACCCCAGTTCAGACATGGCTATATGCAAATCAGTCTGACCCTGTGGCTCATGGGAACAGTTCAGCCCGAACTGCCAAGCCATGTCTTCCCTGGACCGGAAACAAGCTTCCGAGGACCGGTTTCTGGCATTCCAGTCGCCTTCAGCTTGAATCCAGTGGCAAAGTGAGCAAGGGACTCACGTCTGAGCATACCCTGCCACAATTTTGGCGGCCAAAAGCGGTACAAAAGGGGGTGGTGATGGACGAAACATCCCAATCAATCAAACAAACACTCACACCCAGTCAAAAGATCTGGGTTTAATCCATCACCGTTCTTTAGCCCACTCTGCCACCCCAGTTCAGACATGGCTATATGCAAATCAGTCTGGCCCTGTGCCTCATGGGAACAGTCCAGCCCGAACTGCCAAGCCACGTCTTCCCTGGACCGGAAACAAGCTTCAGAGGACCGGTTTCAAACATGCTGCGTCACGTCTTATGTCTGCTTCAAGAAGGCGCAGTGTTTTGTTCGGAAAAGTGACTCCATGAAATCTTGTAGATTTCACTGCGTCACTTTTCCGAGGCTTTTTCCGACGGAACGCCCACCCTGCATACATTAAACCTGACGCAGGTTTAACGTGGCGCAGGACTTTACAATGTAACGCATCTCTCTAGATGCGTCACTTTGTAAATACGGCGCAACATGGCGCATGGTTTACGCCACCACTGCGTCACAGAAGTGACGCAACAGCGGCGTAAATGTGTCACAAGGGGCTTGTAAATCTGCCCCCCAATTTTTATTTAAATAGACGCTTTATAAGTGGCACTTACTGTCATAGGGCCGCTATCAGCAGTTACCAACCCCTTCAAAATGATGAAATGTTTTACTTTAATCTGAAATTATAGGGGAAAGTCCAGGCCAAAATGAGGAACTTCAAGAGAAATTCAGACCAGGAATTCCCTCTCTCGCAGTAAGTGTCAGTCCAAAGATGGAGAAATAATGGCCCCTCGTGATGAGGGCCAAAGTGTTAGAAAAGCACACTTCGAACAATGTGCACTTCCGTCCACTGTAAATGAGTGCCTTACGTTCGTTCACGTGGGGCTCGTCACCTGCCCAGCCTGAGGGCTCGCGAACCCCTGGGTAAATTGATCACGTGGCCTCAGTCCTCGTCTCGTGAACTCTGAGAGGCTGCAGACCCGGCCGCCTCTCTCTCAGCTGACCATGGGAAGCACCTTGGTCCACGTAAGGGATTCTGGGTAATCTGTAGCACTTGCCCTTGTTCCAGTTGAGCACTTGCTCAATGTTTTACAAAGCAAATTGTTTCTTCAATCATAACAAGGCGAAGGTATGCATAGATAGGGCAGAAAAAAAGCCCATGGTCTGTAAATAGGCTGCCTTAGTTACTCATTAATGCCCTGCTTCCCTGCACGGCTTCTTTAGAGGACATTCCCTTCCAGGCTGACCTTTGAGTCTTACAACGGGAGAAAGTTCATAGCACCACCATTGGCAACACTCCCCACCCCACCACACGTAGCATGCATGCTAATTAATAAACACACCACACATTTTTTGCTTGGGTAAAATTGCTGCAGGTTTATTACATACACCGTTATGTAATACGGTGGGTTATCTTATGGGCGATCCAAGGGCAGGCAACCATCTGGGCCGGCCACCCGCCTGATGAGCCAAGCAGCACTGGGGCAAACCCCATCTGTGCTGTCCCTTCTGGTGATCCTCTTCCCGGATCACGTGACACATGGTCCCTTATTACTCACCCCCTTTTCAGGGCGGAGTGTAGCATAGCAAGCCCCCAGTTGTTCAGGCCCACAATCGCCCGAAGGACTAATGGGGCGCCAACGCGTTTTTTCAGGAACCTCCCCGAAGGCTCCTGAGATTTGGCTATGGCGCCCCTATTGTGCCGCGAAGAGGTACCCTTCTGTACCCCTTTGCTTCCAGATCGCCCTGTAACTCCGCCTGCAACGAAAAAAGACAACATTACAACATTCTCTGCCTCCTGCCTGCCATGAACCACACCGGGTAAGCGGTAGGGTGGGAGACGGCAGGTCCGGCTCGTGAAAGAGGACCTCCAGATGATGGGGGAGGACTACATACCCCTCCCCCTGTCCTCGCGCACAGGAAGTGATGATCGCCTTGCGCACCGCAACAAGGCTGGGGGGACTCCTCCCGGAGTCCCGGCCCCTAAGAGGGTGTGGGGTGCCCCAATGGCACTAGAGGGCTACCCTCTTTAGTGGCCCCCTGCGGGAACCTCAGACAGCTGTAGAGCTTGATTTTAGCCCTGTGTCCAGGGCCGGCTTTAGCGCTGGTGGCGCCCGGTGGGACAATCTCTCCCTCCATGACCTCCTCCTCGGATTCCCTCACTACCACCATGCAAAAGAGCCACTCATCTCTCCACCGCCCGACTCTCTCACATGCATTTAATTTGTTTTAAAGCGATGGTAAAGTCTGGCTTTACTAATCCACTCAGCTATAAAATACAGTTCTGTGATCTGCACGGTACCCGTTCTTTGCAGGAGGCATATTAATCGTCTGTGCTACTTAATGGGAGTGAACACTGCCACCAGACAAAACTGGGATCTCTCTCTGTAGCAGGAACATTAATCACAAGAGTTCTATTGATATTTTTATTGCTGCCTGAAAGCTGGACGCACAAGGAACTTATAAATCATGTTATTGCTAAACACAGGGCACCCCCATAGGTCAGTGCCCCGTGCATCTGCAAGGCTGGCACTGCCCTAAAGCCAGCCCTGAGCGGGTACTGATGCCATGTAATGCTATTGTATGGGCAGGTTAGCAGTACCTGGAGTAAATGGCATCACCCTCTTAAACCAGTGTTCAAGGCTTGCAGCCCAGACACATGGAGATTCTTCAGCAGCCTTGAAGTCTCGGCCTTGCTCAGCCCTGTTCCAATGCACAAATATCACCTTAGACCCGTTCCAATGCACAAATATCACCTTAGACCCGTTCCAATGTACAAAGATCACCTTAGACCCGTTCCAATGCACAAAGATCACCTTAGACCCGTTCCAATGCACACAGATCACCTTAGACCCGTTCCAGTGCACAAATATCACCTTAGACCCGTTCCAATGCACAAAGATCACCTTAGACCCGTTCAAATGCACAAATATCACCTTAGACCCGTTCAAATGCACAAAGATCACCTTAGACCCGTTCCAATGCACAAAGATCACCTTAGACCCGTTCCAGTGCACAAATATCACCTTAGACCCGTTCCAATGCACAAAGATCACCTTAGACCCGTTCCAATGCACAAAGATCACCTTAGACCCGTTCCAGTGCACAAAGATCACCTTAGACCCGTTCCAGTGCACAAATATCACCTTAGACCCGTTCCAATGCACAAAGATCACCTTAGACCCGTTCCAATGCACAAAGATCACCTTAGACCCGTTCCAGTGCACAAAGATCACCTTAGACCCGTTCCAGTGCACAAATATCACCTTAGACCCGTTCCAGTGCACAAAGATCACCTTAGACCCGTTCCAATGCACAAAGATCACCTTAGACCCGTTCCAATGCACAAATACCACCTTAGACCCGTTCCAATGCACAAAGATCACCTTAGACCCGTTCCAATGCACAAATATCACCTTAGACCCGTTCCAATGCACAAATACCACCTTAGACCCGTTCCAATGCACAAATATCACCTTAGACCCGTTCCAATGCACAAAGATCACCTTAGACCCGTTCAAATGCACAAAGATCACCTTAGACCCGTTCAAATGCACAAAGATCACCTTAGACCCGTTCCAGTGCACAAAGATCACCTTAGACCCGTTCCAATGCACAAAGATCACCTTAGACCCGTTCCAATGCACAAAGATCACCTTAGACCCGTTCCAGTGCACAAATATCACCTTAGACCCGTTCCAATGCACAAGGATCACCTTAGACCCGTTCCAGTGCACAAAGATCACCTTAGACCCGTTCCAGTGCACAAAGATCACCTTAGACCCGTTCCAGTGCACAAAGATCACCTTAGACCCGTTCCAATGCACAAATACCACCTTAGACCCGTTCCAATGCACAAATATCACCTTAGACCCGTTCCAATGCACAAAGATGACCTTAGACCCGTTCCAATGCACAAATATCACCTTAGACCCGTTCCAATGCACAAATACCACCTTAGACCCGTTCCAATGCACAAATATCACCTTAGACCCGTCCTTAGACCCGTTCCAATGCACAAATATCACCTTAGACCCGTTCCAATGCACAAATATCACCTTAGACCCGTTCCAATGCACAAATTTATTTATTTATTTATTTATTTTTGCGATTTGTTAAGCGCAACAAATACCCTAAGGTGTCTCGGCGCTGTTCAGATCAGATGCGTGGACTCAGGACTTACAGGTTAAAGAACCAAGTTTTTAATTGTCTCCGGAAAATCATGAGGGAAGGGCAAGATTTTATATGGAGGGGGAGAGTGTTCCACAGCCTAGCTGCCTCGACCGTGAATCGTCTATCCCCCAATTCACTTTTTTAGTGCGGGGAATTGGTAGCAGGTTAGCAGAGGAGGAGCGCAACGCTCTTTTGGGCGTATCGACAGAGAAGGCTTTCTTTAAAAACTCTGGGCCTGTGCTGTTCCTGGCCTTATAGGTGATACATAAGGCCTTAAATTTAATACGGCTCCTGATCGGAAGCCAGTGCAGGTGCCGAATGATTGGAGAGATGGATGAGAATTTTGGGGTATGAGTTAAAATTCTGGCAGCAGAGTTCTGGACAAGTTGTAGCTTATTCAGAACTTGTGCTTGAGCGTTTAATAGTAGACCGTTACAATAGTCAACCTTGGATAAAACCAAGGTTGATATCAGAGTTTTGCCTGCGCTGGGTGGAAGAAACTGCAATAATTTCTTAATCATCCTCAGAGTATAAAAAGATGCCGAGACTAACGCATTAGCATGGCTTACGAATGAAAGTTTGTTATCAAATAGAACACCTAGGTTCCTGACTTTATTCACCGGTGTCGGGGGAAGGCCTAAGTCAGAGGGCCACCTTAGACCCGTTTCAGTGCACAAATATCACCTTAGACCCGTTCCAATGCACAAATATCACCTTAGACCCGTTCCAGTGCACAAATATCACCTTAATTAATTAATTAATTAGACCCGTTCCTTTATTTTTTTTTTTGTCATGGGTCATTTTTTATTTACTAGTCCCGTACAATTTTAACCCTATCAAGCTCATTCTCTCTCCGATTGACTGACGTGTGTGACTACTACTCTTCTCAATATCTGACAATCAACAGTTTTGTGACTAAACTAAAGTGACGCATTTTATAATGCCGGACATATTGTTTTTCATGCTTCCAACATAATAGAGGTGCAAAAGCAACCACTTAATTCAAGAAATGGTGGAATGGAATGGGGTGTCAAGTCCCAGTTGTCACATTGCCCAATAGTAAAACATAGATTGATGCCAGTGCAGTTGCTACAAGGCGAGCGTCTGGAATGTACGATGAAAGAGAAAGGACTTGTACTTCGTGATGAGAAATTTGGGCCTGATTTGAAACCTACTCTTTTTTTATGCGAATGTATGACATGTGAAACATTCGACATTGGATCACTTACATTAACAATGATATTTCAGATAGGAGGAGCTACGTGGGCATCCAAGATGGTCGCGTGAGCAGAGAGCTCCCGAGACCCGCGCCGCCCTTCTTGATCTATCCTTCCTAAATCCTGGTTACTTTGATGGGCTTTTGAAGTGCTACTCTTTCTGATGCTGCTGCACTTTTGAGGGCCGAGATCGGACTTCAGGAACCTTATCTACGTCGCCCTAAGTTTTCTGGCCTAGCTCCGGACGGGACCGGGGACTCTGCTGCTTTGGATGGCTGAGCAGTAATTCAACAACAACGGTCGCCTGGCATCTGCTCCACCGGTGCTACTGTCACTTTCGGTTTCTACTCCGTCCTTGAATTGACTGCCTAGGACCTAATCTGCACTCCTGGCTTTGGTGGTCTACCCAGCTGTACGTCCTCATCGCAGCCCCGGACCAACGATCTGTGATTTGTCGTGAGATTGCGATTTTTTGGAATCCGGAGGGTCGCTGCCATTTTATCGCGCCCGGGAAGACCCAACGGGGTGCTGATTACAACATGGCGATGAAACCCGAGCTGGAGAAGCGCAGGAAAGCCACCACTCATGGGGGATCAGTCCAGTCTAACGTGATAGATCGTTATACTCAGCCAAGAGGATCCCCCAGCGCTGCCAGTCGCAGTATTGAGGCCCGAGGACGGACATGATGGCCACATCGGAGGTGTCCCTTCAAGATCTGATGGCCGCCATTGCAGGACTCAAGGCAGATATGGGTCAGCAATACTAGGCCATCGTGTCCAAGATAGACACGGTGGCGGTTGATGTTAACCTTATTCGAGCAGACTTGACTAAAACTAATGAGAGGGTCAAAGCATTGGACCTTAAAGCTACCAGCCTGGTGACAGACATGGCGGAAGCGCAATCGGAGATCGGGAATCTGCGGTCGTCGCATGATCTACTGACCAGACGTATGGAGCAGTACGATAACAGGGCCCGACGGAACAACATCCGCCTGGTCGGGGTACCGGAGGACAGTGGTGCTGCTTCGATCGATTTACTGGTCGAGGAATTAATTGTTGCCAAACTTGCTCCCGCAGGCCTTAGTAAGTTCTTTGCGGTCGAGCGTGCGTACCGTTTCCCGGGTGGACAGGTCAAGCCGGGGGCTCCCCCGAGGCCTATTATTGCTAGGCTATTTCACTTTCGGGACAGGGACGCCATTCTTCAGGCCTCTCGCAAGCACGGCCCACTGAAGTTTGAGAACAGCTCCATCTCTATCTACCCTGACTTTACTCCTCAAGTGCAGCGGCAACGATCCGGATTCCTGGGAGTGAAGCGTCGCTTGAGAGACTTGGGACTTAAATATGCGATGCTGTTTCCCGCTCGCCTACGTATCGAGTATAGGGAACATGCTTTCTTCTTCGATCAACCGGACAGTGTCAGTGACTGGCTGGACTCATTGCCAAAGGATGATGCCGAGAGCAGAGGCCCCGGAGGCGTGGACCGAGGCGCAACGGCGCAGGAGTGACTTTGGGTCCTGAGGTCCGATTATGGGTCGTAATTTTTTGCAGAGTATTTTCATATGCTTTCGCCATTAGGCCCAGGGCTGGGGCAGGTTGGGGTAATCTCTCCCTTCCTCCTCAGGGGTTCTTTGTGTAGATTTTGGAAGGGGCGACAGGCACACTGCAGTTTGGGGTGGCTCATGAGTCAGCAGGGGTGCAGGGTGGGGGGTGTTGTAACGGATTCCTGGTTGGGGGGTGGGGGGTTGGGTCTTGGTTGTGTTTTGTGTTTTATGGTTTCTTTTTCACATGGTACTGTATCGCTGGCATGTATCCTTGCTCTGAGGTTCTGGGAGGGGGTGGTTTGGGAGTCTTACTGGAATGGGGGGGGGGTGACATGAAAGTGCTATCTTGGAACGTTAATGGTCTGGGAGACAGGATCAAACGTGGTATTGTGCTACAATTTATCAGACGTCATTCTCCTGATGTTGTTTTACTCCAGGAAACCCACTTGATAGGCAATGCTTGTAAAGCTCTTGACCGCCGAGGTTATCGACTAGTGGCCCATGCTGGCTTTACATCCGGTTCCCGAGGGGTTGGTATAATGGTGAAATCCTCCTTGGCCCTTGAAATAGATGATGTCACCCTCGATGATCGGGGTCGATATGCTGCTGTCTCGGGGAGATGGGAGGGGAGGCTGATTGTAATTGTTGCTGTTTATGTTCCCCCGGGACTGCAGGCTACCACTTATGCTGACCTTGGTAGGACTCTTCTAGGGCTTCCGGATGGTCTCCTGGTCATAGGTGGGGATTTCAATTCGGTAATGTCGGGCGAGTGTGACCGGCTGCCCCCTAGGGTTCTGCCATTGTCCCAGATGTGGCTAACTGACTTGACTGAGACCTTCGGGTTGGTGGATGTCTGGCGGATGTTGCACCCCACACAAACTCAGTACACCTTTCACTCTGGTGCTCTTGGCAGCCTCTCAAGGATTGATTATTTTTTGATGCTCACTGCTAACTCCTCCTTGGTGCGTGAGATCCGGCATCTCCCTAGGGGTATCTCTGACCATTCCCCCTTGCTACTCGAGGTTTCGGTGGGAGGCTTTTCAGGAAGTAGAGTCTCCCCTGTTCCCCCCTGGCACTTTAGGAATCCTCAGCTTCGCTCGGACTTGGTTAAGGCGATCGATTGTTATTTTGATGAGAATGTGGGTTCAGTCGCTTCCCCTACGACTTTGTGGGAGGCCTTTAAAACCGTTATACGGGGTTCCGCGTTGTCCCTTATTGCAGCTGATAGGAAGACTAGGAGGGAGGCTGTGTCTGCTCTTGAGGCCGAAATAACTACGCTCGAAAGTGGGTTGGGTGGAGATGATACACCTGCACTTTTACACTCCTTAGAACTGAAGCAGGCAGATTATAGAGCCCTGGTGACTGATGCTGCTAAGGTGATGCGTATGAATCAGCTAGGCCGTCTTTACGATGTGGGTGACAAGGCTAGTAAGCTCCTGGCGTGGTTGGACAAGGCTGAGAGACTGAACCGTGTGGTGCCCGTTATCACCCGTGAGAATGGTGACTGTGTGACTGATCCGAGGGAGATCGTTGAATGTTTTGTGGATCATTTCCGAATGGTGTACAGATCAGTGAGTGACCGTGATGAGGCTGACTCCTGTTTACTTTTGCGCAACATTGCACTACCTTGTGTTTCGGAGGAGGATAGATTAGCTTTGGAGGCTCCTATCAGGGTGGACGAGATCGCTATTGCCATTAGGTCCTTGCGATCAGGCAAAGCGATGGGGCCCAATGGTTTGCCTATCGAGCTTTATAAACTCCGTCCGGACAAAATGGCTGCCCATTTGCGCACTATGTTTCTTGATGCATTCGAGGCTGGCGTCCTTCCTTCCGAACAGCGCTTGGCTACCATAGTGGTCATCTACAAGGATGGCAAGCCTTGTGACCGATGCACCTCTTATCGCCCCATCTCGTTGCTCAACGCCGAGCCTAAAATTCTGGCCAAAGTCCTGGCTAATCGTCTATTGTCTGTAATCTGCGACTTGATCCATCTGGATCAGTCCGGTTTTATTCCCCATCGAAACACAGCTCTTAATCTCCGTAGACTCCACAGCGTTCTCGCGAGAGCAGAGACTCTCACTGAGCCTGCAGCAGTGGCCTCCCTGGATGCTACAATGGCCTTCGACACCATTGAGTGGCCATATTTGTGGGCGGCCCTTTCCAAGTTTGGTTTTGGTCCTAGCTTCATTGCATGGGTGCGGCTCCTATATGAACAACCGTTAGCCCAGGTCGTGGTGAACGGCAGAGGTTCTGATTCATTTCCATTGGGACGTGGCACCCGTCAGGGGTGCCCGCTCTCGCCACTCCTCTTCGCATTGGCATTGGAACCCCTTGCAGCGTGGCTTCGCTGGGAACCTTCGATTAAAGGGATCCGGTGGACACCGGATCTGGAGGATCGCGTCTCACTCTACGCTGACGATATCCTTCCCTATTTCACCTCACCTCAGAAGTCTCTAAACGTGCTCTTCGATGTTCTCACCTCCTTTGATAAGAACTCCGGGCTTGTTATTAACTGGACCAAATCGTGTGTCTATGTTATAGCGGGGGTGTTGCCTCCGCTGCCCCGTAGGTTCCCGATCCAGGTGGTAGAAGATGGCTTCAAATATTTGGGGATTTTCATTTCCATGGACTCCTCAGTGCGCTATGATCGTAATCTCTACGCTCCTCTTCGTCGCCTCAAGCAGGATGTACGAAGGTGACGTGATTTGCCCTTGTCTCCATTGGGACGGGCGGCACTTTTTAAAATGATGTCCCTCCCCAGGTTTTTATATGCCTTACAGAATTTTTTCGATCCAGTTCCCTCCCGCTATTTCCGTGAGGTTGAAGGCCTTCAGAGGCAGTTGATTTGGGACGGACGAGCCCATATCTCCCTATCGAAAACTCACGCTCCCCTGGTACGATGGCGGCATTGCTCTGCCTGACATCAGACGCTATTATTGGGCCTCGCAATTAAGTGCGATTAACCATGTGACGTATTCTCCAGGACCCGCTCCCGCTTTCGCTATGGATAAACTCCTGTTGCCGGGCGGCAACTTCAATAGAACCCTATATTCGAAGTCACCACTCCGGCTCCTGACTGGACCTACGAAGTGTGCTGTGCGTGCCTGGAAGGATGCAACTGTGGCTACAGGTTGGGGCGATAGACTGACGCGCATGACTCCGCTGTATGACTCTGAACGGCTGGGTAACTTGTGGCGGACGAAAGGGTTTGATAGATGGGATATGATTGGTATTAGCAAGGTGGAGGATCTTTGGGCCAGAGGCACAGTAAAATCCTTTGAGGCCCTGAAGGTAGAGTATCAACTGGATGACAAGGAGTATTATCGTTACCTTCAGGTGCGGCACGCCCTGCTCTCTGCCTTTCCCCCCGGGACGGAAATCCCCCAGTCGTCCCCACTGGAAGATCGTATTCTTGACGGCCATGTCCCGGATAGTACGATTTCCTTAATTTACAAAAAACTCATTAACACTAGGGCTGACCTTCTGGTGAAGCTTCGGGCCTCCTGGGTAGCAGATGGTCTCGAATTGGATGACGAAGACTGGCAAATGGCGATTTCCTCCCCTAAGGAGGTGGCTATTCCGGCTCGGCTCCGTTTTGTGCAATTGAAGGTCCTCCATCGAGTCTATGTGACTGGTATGCGTCTGGTGCGAATGGGGCTTGCAACTGATGGACTGTGTAGGCGTGGCTGTGGTATGAATGGTACTTTTCTTCATATTTTGTGGGAATGCCCGGTTGTTTCTGCTTTCTGGTCCAGGGTACATGATGTGATGGGGCGTGTTACTGGGGTCCCCCTCCTTCCTGAGGCGAGGCGCTGCTTACTTAATGTGAGGGAACCCACGGGTTGTACGGCCGCTCAGACCTTTTGGATCACCCTGGGCAACATGGTTGCCAAGAGGGATATAGCGCAGCTCTGGGGCTCCCACAGACCACCTGGACTTAGTGCCTGGAAAGATAACATGGATTGGTGCATGTTTCGGGAGAAGACGGTTTATGAGGCTCGGGGTCGTCCTAGGAAATGGGGTAGAATTTGGGCACAATGGAACGAATACCGTGGCGACATTTGTACCCCGCCACTTGATTACACTGACACCATTCCCTCCTCCCCATAATTGACGTTCCCTTAATCAGCGCCCATTCTTCACACTCCTTTCATTGTCTCCCTCCCCTAGTAGACTTGCTTCTATTCTTAAATATTGATTTCCCGCCTTTCCTCCCCTCCCATGGACCTGCTATTGCTTTTACCATGTATTTGTTTCTGTTGTTTGTTTGACTTCGTCAAAATTACAAAAATTGAACCTTCCGTATCCTTTATATGATGTTTTATGCAACTACACCGTAATGAAGCGACATATGGCCTTTGCCGCAGCGTAATGTGGATGATACTTTGCTTTCCTGTCATAGCGGCTGGCCCGAATGGGTTGTAGGCAGACGCTGTGTATTGTGCATTTGATAAATAAAGGTTTTTTAAAAAAAAAAATGATATTTCAGTAAAACATTGTGGTTTATTTGGAAAAAATATGAACATCCAGGTGGATTCCTAAGAACACAGTTAATTTGTTTGTTTGTACCAATTTTTATACTAACAAATTAGGGAAGGTTGTTGATGGGGACTTTTGTATTCCTAATTTATAAAGTGCAACTAAAGTAGTATTAGTGCATACAAAAAAACACGAAAAGTGGCTAGTAATATTGAACATGCACAAAATATTGTATCAATATATGTGTCAATATCTAGATCTCCCGGATAATGACCAATATAACATGTGGCTTGGGCTTCTAACAAACATAGCACAAGAAATAAAAATAAACCACTGCATTTACACCCAGATGGCTGATTTCCTTAGACTATCAATTATATACCAACTGAATAAACAACTTTTTATGGAAGAAATTGCTCACTTTCATTGCTATCAACTGTATTCCTAATTATTTTTCTTGAACAAAACGACTTGCAGGGCATTTTATGAAGTACTTAATCAGGTTTGGGGCTTTAATATGTATTTTGTGAAAGAGATCTCCCAAAAAGCATCTAAGTGAATCCAATTATAGATAATGAGCAATAACTCCAGGAGTTATTATAAATTGTAATTTAAAAATGTATACAAAAAAAATATATTCCCCCTTACGTTGATTACAACCAAAATAGTGTATTCGATTGTACCATTTTATAGTCTTCAATTACATGGGTAAATTATCCAGCTGTACACACATTTTATTTGCTTCTTATCCAGAGAATTTGATTTTTCAATCTTTCTTGGAGTTATCTTTGTGAAGGTGTTTTATTTGATGCAGAATTGATTAAACTAATCAAAGATCTCACGCCTCAATTTGTCTGAGGCTGTCTTTACAAGTTGGGAGGATTTAGGTGCTGAGATGCTGGGGACTGAAATCTCCAATTCCGTCCGATGTCCCCACACATAATTTATGATTAATAGTGCACAGGCCAGGTCATGGGGACTAACTATGTAAACCCAAGAACTCTGAGTGAAAAGCTGCTTGTTTCCCAGATACAGGGGACCAGTCTATTACTATTTACCACCACCCGGTCGGTGGGTGGGTAACAGAGGGGCATATTATCCAGAAACAGAGCCTAAATTATTGCCACCCAGCTGCAAAAAACTGCCGCCAAATCGGCGATAATGGGCCCGACAACAGGCCCCTGAGAACTCCACTAGAAGCCAACGTTCTGGTGTCAACATGGGCCTCTATTGAAACTCCCAAGCGCATACCACCAAGCCCACTACCAACGCCCCAGCAGCAGTCTTCCGCCACCAAAGCGGCGATACTTTCAACTCTGTGCTTGGCAACATGCCCCAGAGTGTGTGGAGGATATCCAGGGCCGTGGTAGGCAGTGTTCTAGCTGGGCGAAGTGTATTGAGTTCTGATTATGCATCAAAGGCATCAGCAGGAGCCCAGGCTGTGCCTCCACCTGAAGCCCCTGACCTTTAGCACAGGGTTTTACTGGGTGAAGAACTGCATAATCCCTTTACTGGAGGACATTTAGATGGTGGTTTAGTAATCCCTATCTAAGTCCAGAAATTGTAGGGATGTCCCTTTGCTCAAAAACCTTAAAAGGTGGGTGTTCATCTTCACACCCCATTATGGTCTATGGTCTGCCATTAACCATGATTTTCAACTCTTACAAATTCTACAGAAACCTTCTCCTTACTGCACTTCTGTTAAACCATCACATTAGTTCCTGCACTAGTTGTGACCCAATTGGACTGCTGCAATGTCATTTAAATTCTGCCGAGTCCAGGGATGACTCTACTTAGATGGGAGGCTGAGTGGACATCCAGTGAAAGGGTTTGTGTTTAACCTTTTGATCACAAAGTTGGATCACAGAAGAAGCTGCGAAGCTGCAAATTGCACAACTCTGTTTTAAATGAAAATATAGCTGAGACTATTCTATCAATGGAGGTTAGATCTTGCCGCAAGCAACATTTTCAAGAGGTAAGGTATATACTGTGATTTTCGTGGTATCTGAAATACCAATAGCATCTGGTCAGATCTCTGGTTCCCTACAAGACATGCAGCCCTTATTCCAGACTCAATAGGGTGTGGATAAACTGGGTAGAAAAATTGTGACGATTACAAATTGAAATTAGGGCTGTATGTATGTGACCCGTTCCAAAGCACAAATATCACCTTAGACAGGGGGTTCAGAGGAATAAGGTGGTTCACCAAACACCAGTGGCGTAGCTAGGCCTACTGCCACCCAGGGCGGACCCTAAGGTTGCTGCCCGGTGCAGGTAAGAGCGGGGGTAGCAGCTGACGGACGACTTGTTCCCTGGGTGGGGGCTAGGGGACTGGCAGACAACGGATGACTTGTTCTCGGGGTTGGGGAGATGGTGGTAGTCAACAGACACGACTTGGTCGCCTCCATCGCCCCCCAAGAACAGTGCCGGCCGGGGCAAACCGTCCCTCCACCCCCCTCCTAGCTACCCCACTGCCAAACACATACGTGTATTTCTTAACATTGCCGGGCAAAAAAGCCAGGCACCACCAGTGGCGGCTGGTGGGTTATGGCAGTGGTGAGGCACAAAAACACTATACAGCACTCTGCCTTGGGCCTTGCCAACCCCTGGGCCAGACTTTCAGACCACACATACGCACGCACACAAAGACATTCACACATACATAAACATGCACTCCCCAGGGTACAGACAAACTCTCAAACGTTTAAACACAGAAATTTACCCTGGCAAGCACACGATTTCCTGCACCCGGAGGCAGACCCACCAGATTTCACCCAATCAGAAGCTGGAACAGAGTTGCAGGTACCAAGGTTTCCAGCTTCTGATAGGGCAAGAGTGTGTGTGATTGACAGGTCCTGAAGCTCCATTACCTGACATACATGTGTTTTGTATGTGTGATGCTGGGCTGTAACAGTCCCTATCTGACACATGCGCAGTACAGCTAGTGGAGCCCCTTCTGGGCAGCCGCTGCTGGGCACCACAGGGCCCGGATTGTGGAGATCTTTGATTACGAAGCGCACACTGGGACATTTCTGGCTCCTGCTGTGGCTTTTCCTTGGTAAGTCTCAGTCACACCATGAGCCACATGCGACGCTCAGAACACGCTTGAGTGAGAGATAAGCTGCGACATGTGATGTGGATGTGGCTTTGCTGTTGGGGTGTTTCACACTCACATCCGATAAGAGGAAGTTCCTTTGGTCGGATCTTCTTCCTCTGTGTCAGTCACACGGAGCCAGCGAGAGGGGGAGGGCGGGTGGAGGAAGTGTAGGGGCGGAGGCCATGGTGGTGAGTAGGGGGGGGGCGGAGGAGGTGGAGGGGTGGACGCCGTGGTAGTGAGTGAGAGGGAGGGGGGAGGGCGGGTGGGGAAAGCGGAGGGGCAGAGGCCATGGTGGTGAGTGAGAGGGAGGGAGGGAGGGTGGAGGGGCGGAGTCCGTGATGGTGAGTGAGAATGAGGCAGGGTGGAGGCCGTGGTGAGTGAGAGGGTAGAGGGAGGGCTGGTGGAGGGGTGGAGGCCATGGTGGTGAGTGAGAGGGAGGGTGGGTGGAGAAGGCAGAGAGGCGGAGCCCGTGGTGGTGAATGAGAGGGAGGAGGAAGGGCAGGTGGAGGAGGAGGAGGAGTGGTGGCTGTGGTGGTGATTGAGAAGGAGAGCAGGTGGAGGTCATGGTAGTGAGTGGGAGGGAGGGTGGAGGGGTGGAGGCCGTGGTGGTGAGTGAGAGGGAGGACAGGTGGAGGAGGCAGAGGCCATGGTGAGTGACAGGGAGGGGGAGGGGAGTGGAGGAGGCAGAGGGGCGGAGGCCGTGGTGAGTGAGAGGGGGAGGGAGGGCTGGTTGAGGGGCGGAGAGCCTGGTGCTGAGTGAGAGGGAGTGGGAGCGTGGGTGGAGGAGGCAGAGGGGCGGAGGCATGGTGGTGAGTGACAGAGAGCAGGAGGTCTGAGGAAAGAAGAGATCCGACCTATGGTGGAACCCAGCCATGCAACTAACTTGTTGTCAATTCCATAGCTGTCATTATTATTATTATTGTCATTGTTATTACCATTGTATTGTTGTTTTTGTTGCCACAATTATTATTGTACAGCTTATAGAGCACCTGGTTACTCCAATATTAGCTATAATATTAACCCGTTGGACGCTCATGACGAGCTGAGCTCGTCATAACAGCCGCGCAACGCCCACGCGGGGATAGTTCCCCTCCTGTGCGGGGCGATCCACTGAGTGGGCGGAGTCGAGCACCGCGGCGCCGTGCGCGGTCCCCCTCCCCCCTGCACCGCGGGGGAATCAGCCCCACGTTTAAAGGGTTAATATTACCATAATAATGTAATTGTAATGATTGTTATAGGTAAAATTATTAATAGTAATAAATATTCCATTTATTGATATAATAATAATCAACACCATCATCCTTATCATCATCATCATAGTGCTGGTGAGGCTCATTGCTGATATTTTCCCCGCTCCACCGCCCCACATACTGCTCACATCACACACTGTACAACCCTCACCCACATTGGGCCTGTCCATCTGTGGACTCCTGTCCGGGGGGAGGAGTCACACCCCTTCCCATGATGCTCTCTGTTTTGCTACCGCGCACCTCCATCCTCACGCCTTGATCCTCTGGCCGGAGGGTCTGCCCTGCATTGAACGCATCATTTATCTGTGTGTTTATTATTGTTTGTGTGAAGCACCATTTGCAGCTGGCTGTGCCACATTCATGCCACGCTATATTATAATACAAAAGGGGGAAATTTACCTATGCCTCTATTATTGATTGAAGGAACAACCCATGTTTCTTGATGACATTCTTAAAAGATTCTTAAAGGACCAGTAAATCTCTGGTCTCACAAGGTATGCTGCATCTTTTGATGCGTTTTTTCTTGAAAAAGTTATCTCGACTTAACGAGAGGACGACTCTCTAAAAAATATCCCCCCCTTTCTCTTTCTTTAAACAGTTCCTGTGGATACATTTATCCTGCCCTGAAGAGAGTCCTGTGATTAATACAGTGGGACTCGAAACGCGTCGGCATTAAGTTATTTTACTTGTGCAAATTTCGCCATCGGCATTCATTACATTCCTGGTGTTAAATAATATGAATTTTAGCAACATTGTGACAGGAATGTTGGGTGGTAGTAAATAAGGTTAACCCCCTGGAAATCAATGTATGGGTCAATCACAGTTCTTTTTGTACTGTTTTTTGGCAACTGTTTAATGACAATTACATTTTTTTGTGAATGCACATTTGTATTGTATGTTTATCCCCCTACACATTAATTGTATATATTGTTTTTTCTTTTCAACAATGATGCATGGCATAATGTGAAGTTGATAATGTTCTCTCTCTGTCTTCAAATGCTTAATGTTTAACAATTCAAATAAGTAAATGAGATAATTCATATGTCTGGGTGAACTAATAAATAGTGGTTTACCCTTCGTTATGCATTAATTGTTCCTTCAATCATTAATAGAGGCATAGGTAAATTTCCCCCTTTTGTATTACTTAAAGGCCCAACCTACCCTCTTTCCCACAGGGCCAAACCCCTCCTTTTCTTCAACGCTATATTATAAAACATGTATGCCAATAGACTCTATTCAGGCGGGAGACTAGCGAATTTTCAAGCCAAAAATGGCTTTACTTCAGCTGTCTCCTGCCTTAAATTGCATTCTCTACAATAGAAGTTAATGGGGAATTTTCATTCTCCCGATTTTTTATTTTAAATCTCCCACTTCCCTGTCCTAAAATATTGGCATGTATGTATAACGTGCTAAAATGCCAACATAATCCCTGCGCACTTTGGCGTGGCTTCTCCAGTCCCTCTGCAGCTCTGTTGGCATGGAAGGGTCTGGAGTGCTTCATCTCACTCAACTTACAACTTTTAGAAACGTCACTTTCCTTCGAGTCCTTCGCATGGACGTTCCATTTCTTAATTGTTGGTTACTGCAGTAAAATAACTCAGCTTTTCAAGATTCCCTCACACAGTCCAATGACATAATGTTATAAAACCTTGAATGTAGTTCAAAATGCCCCTCGGTGCAGGGAGGCACCATGAACCCCCGGCGCGTGCAATCGCACCGCCGTGCTAGGGCACAGATGCATCCTGGTCGCTGCTGCCTGCTTCCTTCCGGTCGCGGTTCCATTTTACCAGTTCTCCACAGTCAGTAAATGCAGAAACGGAGAAGTCCGGCTTGCTTGCACAAGTCATAGAAGGCACCGGAAGTAGGCCTTCTCTGGGTTTCCGGTGAGACTCAACGACTCACACTGCTGGCAGAAACTGATGTGCGATGGTGACCCTGCCTCACTGAAAGCACTTACCATAAAAAGCAGAACCTAGAGTTAATCTTCAGTTTGTTGTCGTCAGCCCCAGGTCCCCAGTCCTCAATGTATCACCGAACACTAGCAACTTGTGGCCAATGGCAGTCAGAATGTGGTAAATACCAGTTTCCACACAGCAATGGGCGCTGAATGGGGAGGTCTTCTACAGACCCAACAGTTGGAGATATTTGAATAATAAAAGAGTTCAGATCTGCAAGGAGGCAGATGTAGTCTCGAACCACCAATAGGGGTGGAGAGGTTAGGTTGATCCAGGGACCTGCTCCACAGTGATGGCCACAGAGCTGAAAGAAGCGGCTCTGCTCCTCGCCGTGGTCCCTGTCGACAGTGAATACGCGGCATGAGTCTGTGCAGATGAATGGGAGTTTGTCAGGTTTGGAGACCCAATGAAAGCCCCACCGTTCTTGAATACTTACATGGGGTCAGTGGCGGCCCGTAACTTGAGTAGACTGTGGTGGTCCACACATGCACACACATGTATACATTCACACACATGCACACACACAGCCATTCAAAGCATGCACCCACAAAACACATGCATTCACACACACACACACAGATCCAAATACCATACATAAAAAATATATATATAAATATCCGGGCCGCAGTGGTGATCTTGGCCGGAGGGGAGCTTTTCGGTGGTTCCTGATGACTGGAACTGCTGCCTCCTCTCATTGGCTTACCTTGTTATAGCCCAGCCAATGAGAGGAAGCAGCAGTCCCTTACTCCTCACAGAGTGGGATGGGATCAGTGAGACTGTTGACCACACCCCACTCTGTGACTGGACACTTCAGGGCTTAAAACGTAAGCACTCAGACCTGAGGCTATCACTGACCCCCCCCCCCCCCCCCCATCATGAAGGGGGAGGATCACCAAGCGCTTTGACGCACTGAGGAGGTCACACCAACAGGGCTGTGACATCTTCAGCCCGACAAGGTTCAGCTCAGGTGGCCATGCTGCTGACCTGAACATGAAGAGTGTCTGTCAGGCTGACTTTGTTCATCCTGACAGACTCTCTTCTTGTTTGGAAAAAGGTGAGGGTCGGTTCTCCTCTGCCCATAAGGACGGGCTGCCACGGATGGGTAGCAAATCTGAACTTGCTACCTGCAGTAGGAATTTGGGGAAAACAGTGAAGGAAACTGAGAGAGAGATTGAAGCAGCAGACTGCAGCTCCCTCTTTGACACTGCCGTGTATCTATCAAGGGACGGCACCACACTGACCTGATGTTGTGATAACAGTTGAGACTAAACTGCCGGTAGAGACATTGGGGGCAACAGGTAAGAAGGGTTTAATAGATGGTTGAGAATACTCCGAAGCAGCCAACAATAAACTCGTCAGAATCGTAGAGGTAAATGGAACAAGAAACACACAACACAGGACTAGGAGGAGAAAAAGGTAGTCTAAAAGAGAATCAAAGGAACCGAGTGGGGAGAACACAAATCCCAGGGACAAAGGGGCATATTATCAAGAACGGCCTTAAAGATTATCGTCGGTTTAGCGGCAGAAAACTGCCGCTAAAGCGGCGATAATGGGCTTGCCGCCAAACAGGCGATAATTTTAACGACGTCTTGTTGATATGCCCCTAAGTTAGGCTGAGAACTAACATGAATGCAGAAAACCAATACAACTAGCAACTCTTTGCCAGGTAAAGCACTACCACTGTTATGCACTGCACGTATTATGGTTGATTGTGTTCTGCCTTTTGCATGAATATTGATAGTTAACAGCAGGTGAGAATGTGCTTCGGCTATTATAAAAACAACAAGTGATGGACCGAATGTGGATCAATGTCACACATTCCCCCAGTCAAAAGATCTGGGCCCAAATCCATCGTTTTTTTGCACTCCACACCACCCTGGGTTAGACAATGGCGATATGCAAATCAGCTCTGACCCTGTTGCCCCATGGGAACAGTCCAGTCCGAACTACAAAAGCCATGTCCTTCCCAGAACGGAATCAAGCATCCGAGGACCGGACCGGTTTCGAGGTAACACCTCTCATCAGCCCGGCTAGCTTGACTCCAAGTGGTGTGGAGTGCCTGGGACCCACGTCTGGGCATCCCCAGCGCACTTAGGGCGGCAATTGCAAAAACAACAAGTGATGGACCGAATGTGGATCAATGTCACACATTCCCCCAGTCAAAAGATCTGGGCCCAAATCCATCGTTTTTTTGCACTCCACACCACCCTGGGTTAGACAATGGCGATATGCAAATCAGCTCTGACCCTGTTGCCCCATGGGAACAGTCCAGTCCGAACTACAAAAGCCATGTCCTTCCCAGAACGGAATCAAGCATCCGAGGACCGGACCGGTTTCGAGGTAACACCTCTCATCAGCCCGGCTAGCTTGACTCCAAGTGGTGTGGAGTGCCTGGGACCCACGTCTGGGCATCAAGCTAGCCGGGCTGATGAGAGGTGTTACCTCGAAACCGGTCCGGTCCTCGGATGCTTGATTCCGTTCTGGGAAGGACATGGCTTTTGTAGTTCGGACTGGACTGTTCCCATGGGGCACAGGGTCAGAGCTGATTTGCATATCGCCATTGTCTAACCCGGGGTGGTGTGGAGTGCAAAAAAACGATGGATTTGGGCCCAGATCTTTGGACTGGGGTGAATGTGTGACATTGATCCACATTCGGTCCATCACCTGTTTTGTTTGCAATTGCCGCCCTAAGTGCGCTGGGGATGCCCAGACGTGGGTCCCAGGCACTCCACACCACTGGAGTCAAGCTAGCCGGGCTGATGAGAGGTGTTACCTCGAAACCGGTCCGGTCCTCGGATGCTTGATTCCGTTCTGGGAAGGACATGGCTTTTGTAGTTCGGACTGGACTGTTCCCATGGGGCACAGGGTCAGAGCTGATTTGCATATCGCCATTGTCTAACCCGGGGTGGTGTGGAGTGCAAAAAAACGATGGATTTGGGCCCAGATCTTTGGACTGGGGTGAATGTGTGACATTGATCCACATTCGGTCCATCACCTGTTTTGTTTGCTATTATCTCATCATGTTTCTTCTTCCAGACCATACTTAGTCTCGTGAGCGGCCCTGGTCTGACTGAACGTCACATACGTTTCCAGTCGATTTTCTGTTCGGCTGGTTTAGCGATGCCCCCTGGACTGGAGAAGGGTTTATAAGTGCCTGATAGCTCTGTCAATTTATTTCAGTGTGAGGGAATTGGTGTGTTGTTGCATCACTGGAGGGGAAGATTCCCAAACCTGGAGCTAGAACAGGGGAAGAGGGGTCTCAAAGGGTCAGTTGGAGGCTCTCCTTAAAGCAAAATCTATATTCTTCATTAGAACTGGAAGCTATGACAGATATTCCTTCCACTCCTTAGTCCTGAACGTTGTGAAGCAATTCTTGACTCTCTGGGATGGGAAAACTATGCAATGTGCTGGCCAACATTGGGCCTGCAGGACCGCTTGCTGTTATATATCGCTTTGAGTGGGCTCAGGTCTTCTGCTCTCACAGCTAAGTCCGGCCTCTTGGCTCTTGAGCAGGTTTAGAACAGGGATTGGAAAGTGCAGGGAGTTCAGAAGAGCAACATCATCAGACTCACTGAGGGCACTAAGCTTTGACGATGCAATGTATCACCCTCTTTAATTGTCAGGACTCTCTTTCCTTTCTGATGGAGACAAGGGCCTATCTGCCTTCTGCCGTCTCTGAGGGAGTTTCTTCTTCTCATAATCAGGAGTAAACGCCATCACACAAGTTTAGTAAGCAAATCAATTGGTCCCTAACACAGCTGAATACACTTCGATTAGTAGGTATATTAAGGTGTTAATCCAACTAACACAAGATTTAATAAAAATACGCACATTCAACAGATACTTAAATGGTCACCAAAAATTATTTTATAACAAACATCAGTTTATTCTTTATATCTTAATCATATGTAAAACAAAGTACATTGTCCAATTACTTCCAAGGCAAGAGAAAGAAGTGAGAAGTAAGTGCTAATGTGTAAGGTAGCAAGGGAAAAAGAGAAGAGTGCATCAAGGGATATTTACAAAGAATCAATTTAGAATACTCCAAAAACTGGGGATCCGGCCTAATTGTTTTTTCTGATGCAAAGGTGCCTGCATTAAGGGGATGATTGTTAAGGGAAACCTTCCTGCACAAAAACAATCACAATTCTATGTGTGCAGAATACAGCACCCATAGAAAAAGGACAAACAAAGAGAAATAAAGATATTTCTCCGCGTTGGTCCTTCCTTACGCCTCCCCTGGGATGAGTACGTTTTTGGCGCTGCTTCAGATTTACGGTTTCTCATAAATCTGGGGTAGTGTCAAAATGCTAAGGATGCTGCTGGGGGCGTCCACAGCAACACCCATTGCACGCCCCTTTAACGCAGAATCCTGCAGTAAAGGGGACAATAATTACGAGGCAGCATTTAGCCAAAAAACGTTGCTTAGTGCTGCCTTGTAAATATGGAGCAGGCTCCTGCACCACGGAATATCACAAAAGTGACGTTCTGACGGCCCCTTACATTTTTATTTAGGAGGGCTTGCAGCTGGGCTAAGTATTGTCTTTGGTTAGACTACAGGTGCACTGTTTACAGAAGTTTGAAAACCCAGGGGTTGGGTAGCAACCAACAGAGATCTTTATTTCCATTTGTTGAGGAGCCTGTCTTGTTTCCACTCTAGAATTAAATCTCCTGCCATTGTAGGAATTCTCGTTTATTTTCTGCTTAGAGTCCACATTTTAAGTCCCTTGGCAGGATTTCTGTAAAGCTAACACCTAATTTACTTTAAGGATTTGTTTGTGGTTGCAATCACCTTGGCATTCTACCTGGGGGAGCAGGGTTCATTGGTTATCCAGCCTCATTTCCTAAGAAAATTTTCAACATGGTCTAGTAGCCATCCTTAAGTTGGCTTTCTTACTCCATTGTAATCTGTTGATCATTCTGCTGGTTTTATTTGCCGGGCTAGCATATTGTAGGTGTTTTAGGCTACTCCAACTGGTGAATGGTGGCTTGTTGGAGGTGCTTTGGGTGCACATCAGCAGGATATCTGTGATGCTGCTGTGCAGACTTACCTTTGATAGTCATCTCTTTCTGTCATCTTGAGGTGGGAGAGGATTGGGCGGTCTTTTGTCCTTGAGCGTCCTCATCTAATTTGTCCACTTAGAGGGTGTTTCGGTCATTGCACTAGGATCAATCAAATTCGTATTCATTTTCTCTTGTTGCAGTTTTCTGGACAAAGCATATGCTGGTTTGGATAAGCGCTTCTACCAAGTTAGAAATAGGTCTCCGAATCCATCTATCTAATGTGCACTGTCGGTGGTCCTACAGAAATTCTTGCTGGATCCGAACCTCCTGGATTCACGTTTGAGAACCGGCAGAGGACGTATGGGGGCCTACCGGACCCTCTAATGAGTCTAGAGAGTCTAATTGGAGTATGTGATGTTCCAGATACTCTTGAAATTGTCTGGTTATAACACTTTGCCAGGATACATACGTTTAGATCGCTACCATCTTGGGGATGAGAGAGGGCTCCACCAGGAGGAGGTGATAACTTCATGCTCCAAGCTTGCGTTGACTAGCCTCTGGTGATTCACATGACCATGAGATCTTTCAGCACTACTCGTTTCAGGATGGAGTCCGATCTCAACATCAACATGTCATCATAATGGGTTTTGAGGACACAGAACGGGCAAATGTTTTGTAATGATTCAGAGTTGTTCGCTAAGGCTTCTGAGATTTTCTTCATTATTTTTTAAAATAGTAAATAGCAGCACATCTCTGTATAATTCCTCACCATTACCTTTATATCGGTTGTAGAAACCATAAAAGTACACATATCAATATAAATATGACAACATGTGAGAGTATAACCATTTCAATTCAATAAACACCATTAAAACTAAAAATTCTCATTCCAAGAACAAGAAACGTAGTAGGGCCTTTGAATAAAACTCAGTTATCTAGCAACTGTTCTTGAACAAAAGCTAAAAATGACTTAAAAGGAGCCCTAAATGAAATTAAGCTTAAAGTGCATGGTGTGTTAGGGTATTGTTACCTCTTTTTCTGAAATGCCATATAGCGTTTAAGTAGCTGGCAACCGAGTAAACAAGACAGCTCCTAGTATCTGCCCTGAATATTCTCAAGGCATTATGCCTGTTGTCAAGCCCAAGGAGGCGGCTCAGAGGACTAAGCCAGCGAGCACGCTGTTTAGTGCATGCACCACGGAAGAACAACAAGTGCATGTCATTTTCAACTAGCCGGAAACCCATGGGGCAAGAATTGGAGGAGTTGACATTTCTTCTTCAGGAGGAAGTAAAAGAAGCAGTTGGTAAGATCCCCAGTAATTTCATATAACGATACCTTGACATTGGCGTATTCACATAGTCCAAAAAATATTCAAAAAAAGGACTACATTGAAAAGACAAATACTGATCCGTTAGACTGCCCGAGGGAAGAAAAGAAATTTGGAGCCAAGGACAGCATTCCATTAGTGGTCTTTCATGAGGCCTCAGGAGCGACTGGTCATTGACGTTGATTGAAGCCAAAATTCGAACAATCCTATCTTAACCAGCCATAGTTAACACTGGGATATCCATGGAATTCCAAGGGCCAAGCTGGTGAGCAAAAAGTTCAACAAGGCACTGTCTGTATGACCCAAGTTGCTCAGAAGTCTTTCAATTAATATGTATTGTTGTAGACACAACCGTTGGGACTGCACATCGACATGGGATATCAGCGGGCCCCTAATGGTGGTCCGGCACATGATTATGATTATGATTATGTCATATTGATGAATCCAAACCGTGTTTTATTCTGCAAAATGCACATGTTGTGCAGTCTGTACTATGTTTATGGCTGAAAATACTAATAAAAAAAAAATCTTGCCCAGAAGTCCATATCCTCGCCCAAAATAGGATAGGCATAAGACTATCTGCGCGGTTATTAGGGATATGGAATTGGAACTCATCAGGACTTTTTTCTTTTCTGACTCCTTCACTGTAGCACTGTCTATCGGGTGAGACAGCACCACCAGGTGACACACCGCCAATTGGGTTTTCAAAGCTAAGGAGCCAAGGTCCATAAGCGGCTCTACATGAATAGCGGGCACTTCCTGCGGCAACGTTAGCCTGACCAAGAAAACATGGCTGAAGCAGGTTATAGATACACTAATGCGAGTAAGTGTAAACACGTTTCTGGTGCTCGGTAAATTTGCAGAACTGGAGACACTTTGACAGTCATCAATATATTCACTGCCTGTTCCACATCCCTTTCATGATGTTTTAAAGTGCTATAATCAAACTTCAAATCACTATGATATTATCCTTGGCAGTCAAGGGGTAAGAGGAGGAAGAGCACTGCCTCCCTTTAGACTTGAAAGTGAAGCAGCACAGACGTGGGCAAGGATGTACATCAGTAAGAGAATGACAGAGATGATCAACTCATTCTTGATATTTTTCAATGTCCCTCCCTCCAAAAATGCTGTTCAGTTATGATCGGACGTCCCATCCTTCAAAACCCATTCCTTGCTCAGCTGTAAGTCCTTGTTGCTTTTCCCTATTGTATCCACCTGTTTGTGTGCACCAACAGAAATGTTCACAATAAAGGTGCTGCATTCAACACCTCTTGTATGAATGAATGAAATGAATTTGTACTTGTAAAGTGCACTGCTGCCCCAGCAACGGGGTGTCCTGGCGCTGTACTCATATCGCTGTGGAACCCATCCTGGCTTTTCCCTGTGAAATATCCACTCCTGAGCACCCCTAAGGTGACGCCAGGCATCCCAGCACTTTTGGGGCCGTTGTGGAGATTAAGCAAGCTATTGCTCAGAGTCACAGAGTGGGACTCCATGAGTAGAATCAGCACAGAGGCGCGAATTATCAGGTCCGAGGAAATTGAGCCCAAGACCCGCCGAGGCAGGAATTGAACCCTGGTCCAGGCCAGACCTCTGCATCAGGGTCTGCCGTTTTAACCATCGAGCCACACTTCTCCACAGTATCACAGCGGCTTCCCATGGTAGCCAGAACTACATCAAGAGCCAATCTAATCTGCACAATAACAGTTCACTGACCAAATAGCTGGATGGAAATGAAGTCTAGACCACTTGCCATTATGTTTGCTACCTCCATCATTTTGTGATAATGTATTTCATAGATGAGGAATCGGTGGATCCTCCGTGTCCCTTGAAGGTCCTGAGACCTATCATGGATGCAGTCTTACCCTCTATAACCAACATCTGCAACTCCATGTTTAACACTGGGATCTACCCCGAGTCACTAAAGAAAACCCTAATAAAACCGTTGCTCAAAAAACCCACCCTTGATAAAGAAGAACTCAAAAGCTACCGCCCCATCGCCAGTCTCCCACTATTAGCTAAAATAGTGGAAAAAATCATGAATGCCGAACTCTCCTCCTTCATCGAGGATAACAAATGCCTAGATGAATCACAGTTTGGCTTCCGTCGCTTCCACGGAACCGAGACGGCCTTGGTCAAAGCGGCGGACGATATCAGATTCATCCGGGATGCGGGAGGCACCGCCGTCCTGATATTACTAGACCTGTCGGCGGCCTTTGACACGGTCGACCATACCACCTTGGTCGACCGTGTCGAGAGCATAGGCATTCAAGGTAACGCCAAAAACCTTCTTGCCTCTTTCCTGGCCAACAGGACCCAGGTCGTCACTGTGGGACCTTTTGAATCCTCCCCCCTGTCACTACCGTGTGGAGTTCCCCAAGGCTCATCCCTCAGTCCGACACTATTTAACATTTATGTGTCGGACCTTGCCAATGTCATCAGGGCACACGGGATGAGCCTCACTTCATACGCTGATGACACTCAACTGGTCCTTGCCGTCAAAAATGACGGGCTTCAGAAAGCCAACATGTTCAACCAGGGTATGTCGGCTATCGGGAACTGGATGTCACATAATTGTCTGAAGCTAAACTCCGACAAATCGGAGGTTGTAATTTTCGGCAATCTCTCTCCGGAGTGGTCCCCCCTTTGGTGGCCGTCATCCATGGGCCAGCCCCCAGTCCCGGTTGACAAAGTAAGGAACCTGGGAGTCATGTTCGACAACCGTCTGAACTTCCTTCCACACGCCAACCAGATATCCTCTTCAGCCTTTCATAAACTTAGGCTCATCAAAAAAATTCTGCCCTTCTTACCAGAAAACATGGCGAAAACGCTGGTAAGCTCCCTGGTGCTCTCCACCCTAGACTATTGTAACGCTTTGTTTCTAGGGGCCCAGGAGAGAGTGTTAACAAAAATGCAGTCTATACAGAACGCGGCCGCCAGGCTCCTAGGGCGAATCCCTAAATTCCATCCGGTCTCACCCACCATAAAACAACTCCATTGGCTTCCAGTGAGGAAAAGGATTAAGTTTAAAACCTTATGCCTGGTATATAAGGCTTTACATAACGCTGTCCCAGCGTTCTTCACTCAGAACCTTACCCCCTACTGTCCATCCAGAGCACTGCGCTCTTCCAGCTCCCTGGACCTGGTGATCCCCCGAACTAAATCTGTCAACTGGGGTGACAGAAGATTCCTAGTGGCTGCTCCAAAACTCTGGAACACACTGCCTCATTCGATCAAGACCAGCACGTCCTTATGGTCTTTTCGAAAAAACCTCAAAACCTGGCTTTTTAACCAATGATCTCCTAGTCCCCTTGTTGGCCAAACATTGCAGTTACTTAGCGCCGAGATGCCCACGGGCCTTCGTTTCGCGCTTTACAAATGTTAAAAAAATAAAAATAAATCCGCTGTGATACCGCTCCCAATATGTACCGTAACCTCATTTGGGTTCTCCATAAATGTCATCCTTCCTGGATGCTGTTCTTCGATGCCAGGTACTGAGCTTGTGCATGTGGATGTCTGTGCTGTGCTGCCTCCTCTGATGTTGCACAACCATTCAAGGTGCGGGTTCATGCCCTAGTTTCTGTATATCATGACATAATATTTTTTTTTTAAAGAGAGATTAAGAATCACGATGTTGAAGAATCGTGCAGTTTCTGACATGACTCTATACCGTCGCTTGCGCAGAGCATGCTCTAAAGACGTCTCAAGGAAGGGGCAACCTTAGGCATGTGCAAGCTGTGCACCTGCACAGGGCCACCAAACTCCAGGGGCCGCCACGCCAAATATATCCTTAATATAATAATCCTCTGAGGATGGATACATATTTGCGTGGCGGGCACTGGCAGGGATTTGGCGGCCTCCGGCTCTGTTCCACTTCCAAACACCCTGACCCCAACCTCTTCACAGGCCTCTGCGCACCACCCCGCCCGGAACCCCTCTTCTGGGGCCCCCTACCCACGCTCCCTGCCCAGGGCCACCATGAGCCTAGAGCCGCCCCAGCTCAAGGCAGGTGCCATCTAGTAGAATAGCAGGACACAGGCCAGTCTTTGGCCCTCTTTGGTCAGCAGGGTCTCCTCTGTTCACCAGCACTCTGGAAGAGAAGATTGTTCTCAGGATTGAAACTTCATTAAAGATTGGGAAATGGGTCAGTTAAGCGTGTTTAGGGATGGGCATACTGCATGTATTTCGTCTCCTGAAGAAACTGCTATTTCTATCTTCATAAATTAGAACTGGGTCAGTGAATGCCAGAAGCCAGAACCTACTGCTGGATGAAAGACAAGGGCAAGTCAGGAGGAGTAGCTACCATGAGTTGTGCAGAAGTTTCCATTGCAAGTGGAGGTCACAGCACAGTTCCTTCCAGTCGAAAGGAATCTGCCCTCCCCATTAAACTCATTGGGCATATGGGATCCCACCTAACATTAAGAAAGGTTCATATATTTCCTGTACTGATCCAACACTTGCAGAAAAGTGCTGTCTGTGTAGATCGGCCATTCGCTCCAGAGGTGGGCAGGAAGCTCAATGTGACTGATTTCTACCAGCCTATCACCATTCAACATTATTGTAACCAATCAACATGCAGCAAAGAAAGCTGTTCAGGCCAATGAGGGATCGAGTCGCTGTCAAACTTTCCACTACCGAGCAGCCACGGGCACGCGGTAGGGCTGCATTCTGTTAAAGTCGTCGCAGCACAGGTTCAGGAGCTGTAGAGCTTTGGTCAGCAGATCCGGTGCCCTTTGGTTCCTGGTTCGCCTGCACTGCGTGATAAAAGCAGGTAGTCCACGGCACTTAACAGCAGTGTTGGTGATGAGCAGGACCTGGGGGGAGCTTGATACCGGGACTAGAGGGTTGACTTTAATTGGTGGATCTTGACATGGCCCTAGTCGCCAGGCTGTAGATTCTTGCAGGCTTCAGTCTCGCTACCGGGCATTGCAGCTTGAACCTGACATCAGAAACCGTTTCAGAAGGTAAATCGGTTGTTTGCACTATTGTAAAGTCACACCATCATTCAAGTATAAAACAAGTACATTTGGAGACAGTGCGGGGTGGGGCTATCTGGTTGGTTCATTGGACTGCCTATTAAAATCTCATAAGGATTGAGTTTGTTCTTCTGACCAAGGGGGCTCAAATTGACCAGAGTACCAAGGGTAAAGCGCAAAGACACTTGAGCCCAGTATGACTACAAATGTTAGATGTCATGTTTTTCAGATATTCATTTTACTGCTCAACCTTCCCAGAAGTCTCAGGGTCCTTCAATCCATCCAAAGAACTTACACACCACTGCACACCAGAGTACACACTAATAGTCTCAAATAGGACCAGCATCAGGGCATCCGGATGAAACTGATTTGTGCATGAATAAAGAGTTTCCATGTGGAAGGATGGACAGCTGGGGTACTTTTGGCATCTTTACTAATGTTGTAAGCTTGACATATGGCACACATAAGGCAATACTGTTGAGCATTGGAGGGGAAATAAGGTGCAAACCATTAAGGGCCGACGGCATAAATCAATCCATCGCGGCTAACATGAAATACCATAGTACAATCGGGCCAAGTTTTGGATAATAGGTTGAAAACAGTCACCCTTTCTTCAGCTGCAGCTCCTCAGTTATGGTGGAGGAGCATTGCCCCACCTGCTGCGAGCACAGCAGGCACACAAATTAATAAAATTGTAATGAATACCATTATATTATGTGTCGCAGGCTCACTCTGTTACAGCGCGAGGGCAGGGGGTGGGGCTGATTAGTGCAACTGCACTTTTACTTCAGCCCCTGCCAGATTGGTTTGTTGTCTAGAGCCAGCAAATCTGACATGCGCACTTCAAAGCTAGTAATCCCAGGGCTGAGAAACAGCTGAGGGATTGCAGCCGCAGGCCCCAGCCTCAAAATGAGCACTAAGTTAGCCTGCTCCAACCAATCAAGCAGCATCAGGATTGGTTGGTTTTGGGTTGTTAATGTTAATGTTAAAAATTATTTGTAAAGCGCGCGTACACCGATTGGTTTCATGGTGCTGTATTAGGACTTGGCCGTTGCCTTTGGAGAAGTTAGTTGTGGGCTTGTGCAAATAACCAGGTTTTAAGGAACTTCCTAAAGTTCAGAAGGTCAGTGCATGACTGGATCTCCAGGGGGAAAGAATTCCACACTCTAGGGGCAAGAGCGGCGAATTTGCAGCCTCCCTGACATTTCCACTTGAACGTGGGGGTGGACATGAGCAAGAGGTGAGCTGATCGCAGGTTGCGAGAGGGGGTGTACCTTAGTATCAGGTTGTTTATGAATATGGGGCTTTGATAGTGCAATTTTTGAATGAAATGAGGGTGGGGAGAGCTCTAATGTGGGAAGGTACGTTGTTCAAAAGCTTAGTCGTTCCAACCACACACCATCTACCTCCCCAGTTCGCTTTCTCGATACTGGGCATGGGCAAAATGTTCTCCCCTAGCGATCGCAACTGTCTGCCAGGAGTATATATCTGCAACTTTGAGTTTTGTGTGCGCCACTAAACCACATAGCCACCAATCTTGAAATAAAAAAGGTTCCTAAGGAAAGTCCTCCCTCTCATGGCAGTATAAAATGAAACATTTGGTGTAATCATATAAACCTGCAAAGGCTTGTCTGCCTTCTGGCAACACAGCAATGGCCCAGCAGGGTCTTTCTTGATAAAATCTTGTAAGGGGTTTTCAATATTAGCATATCCCAAAATCCTTTATCGTTAATAGTCCATCATCCCCAAAGTGTGTTCTTGGTCTGGTAGCTTATGGACAGCATCGATGTAGTTGACAGATATGTATCTTTTTACAGTCAAAATGTTGTCATCTAGATATCGAACACCAGGTACAGATGGTAACTACAACTTGTCCCTAGAAACTTTATGACATTGCTTAACTAATTCTTAAAGGAAATACTGGCAATCAGACTTGCACTCGTCCATGGAGTCAGAATCAAGCAACAAATTATCTACCAGAGTGGACCTCCTAGAAAGACAAATATGACAGCTCCCACTCAATATAGTGGGGACATTACTCACAGAGTGTAAAAACGGGTTAGGTGCTGGTAGCCAGAAGGCTCCTCTGTCAGTTCTTTGTTTAAAGACAAGGATGACTTGATATTTCTTAAGTGCTTGTGAGAAGGCAGGTGGTGACTCTGTATACCCCTGGGGAAGTCTTTTCTATGCTAGTTGGAGGCCAGAAAAAATAAAGGTGAAAAAGAACTGGCTATCAGTATGTATAGGAATAGAAAAAAAGGCAGAACCCAAATCAACAACAGTAAGCAATGTGGCTTTTGTCTATATGCATGACAAGTAGCAAGGTGAGGTACAACAGGAAAACCTGGCAATTCAACAGCATTTATAGCGCATGGGTATTATACGGCATGACAGGGATATTGATGATGTGTATTGTGGGTAAAAAAAAAGTATTTTACTTTGTCAGAGGTGCAAAATAACCAGGTGGATTTCTCTTTCCGTCTCCGGACACAACTAGTATTGAGATATACGAGGGTGCGTTTTCATTGCATTCTAACAAATTTTTTAACATTTCCAAATGGAACATACAACCAATATTGCTACCATGTTTAGGCTACAAGGTGGAACTTGATCCAATATATCACACATAGTTTGTTGTGGAGGGCTCACAGTGTCACTGATTTCTGAAGGATAATTATTTTCCCTACGCATGGCCAAAACAGCATTTTAATTTTCAAAGGTGGGATTACAAAACAAGCATTTACAATGCAATGGTCTCCGCATTATTAAAGGTAGAACTATTGGCCTCGCTCATGACTTAAAAAAAAAAAATGTAATTATAAATAAATGGCATTGTCATTTACATTGCCAATAGCTTAATCGTTAAATAAATGGCATTGTCATTTACAATGCTAATAGCTTAATCGCTTGCAAATGCATGACCTATTGCATTTACACCCACACAGAGCCACACACACAAAGCCACCCACACACACACAGAGCCACCCACACATAGAGCCACCTACAAAAAAGCTATCCACACAGAGCCACACACAAACAGAGGTACACACACATACACACACACACACACACACACACAGAGCCACACACACACACAGAGCCACACACACACACAGAGCCACACACACACACATAGCCAGCCACCCACACACACACACAGAGCCACACACACACACTAACACAGAGCCACACACACACACTAACACAGAGCCACACACACACAGAGTCACCCAAACACACAGACAGAGCCACCCCCACACACACACAGAGCCACCCCCACACACACACAGAGCCACCCACACAGAGTCTCACCTATAACTGAGTCTGCTTCTTGGAAAGCGGGGAAGAGGCGACACTTTGATACCGACTCCAGCAGTTGGTGTCCGTAAGGGGCAGATCCCACATTCCTTTCCATGCACTCACACTTCTAACTGCTCCTAAATGTTTGTGGAGGGAATGCCTGGTGGAGGGATGTAGAGGGAAAATGTTGCCTTCCTGGTGGCATTGTCCCCTTTCTGAAATGGATTCCTAGTGGTTCCCAGACACCTAACAGCTGCTAACCTATTCACATGTCTACAGTCTGCAAATATGTGCTCCCTCCTTGCTGAGACAGAAACTGCAACATTTGGGGACAGACACTGTTGCTGAGGGAGTGGTGCCAGCGTAGGGAGACAGGCAGACTCTTACTGGTGTAAGGACGGACATGGTGTTGGGGCAGACCTCAGTGGTGAGGATGGGCACTGGTGGTGCGAGACATACACAAGTGTAGGTGGCGACGGATGTATGGGAGGGACATGTATGGAGATAGACACTGGTATGAGGGACATATACTGGGGGATGGGTGGACACTAAGCGACAGACACTGGTGAAGTGGAACAGACACTTGTGAAGGGGAACAGACACTGGTGAAGGGGAACAGACACTGGTGAAGGGGAACTGACACTGGTGAAGGGGAACTGACACTGGTGCAGGGGAACTTACCCTGATGAAGGGGAACTGACACTGGTGAAGGGGAACTGACACTGGTGAAGGGGAACTGACCCTGATGAAGGGGAACTGACACTGGTGAAGGGGAACTGACACTGGTGAAGGGGAACTGACACTGGTTGAAGGGGAACTGACACTGGTTGAAGGGGAACTGACACTGGTGAAGGGAAACAGACACTGGTGAAGGGAAGCAGACACTGGTGAAGGGAAGCAGACAGTGATTAAAGGGAGCAGACAGTGGTTAAAGGGAGCATATGGAATGTGTAGGGTTATTTAGATTTTTCCATTCTGCTGTGTGTAACTAGCTGGTCCTTCCTCTATGTCGCTGAAGGGGCAAACGAGCAAACGAAGATCAAGTAAAGATCGTGTAAGGATCTAAGAAGACGCCGACTGGCACTCGGCAGGAGCCACGAGTGGTGCTCCAGGTGTGACCGAAGCCACGAGGGCCCCCCCCCTGGACGCGGTAGAAGCCGCAAGCTGTGTCCCGGGTGCAGCCGGAAGCTACAAGAGCCACGAGAGGCTGGAACCGCGAGAGCCCCTGCGAGAGCCCCTCGGACGCGGCAGAAGCTGCGAGTGCTAACCCGGGTCCGGCTAAAAGCCGCGAGGGCTCCCCGGGCGCAGCAGGAGCTGCGTGTAATATCTGGGTGCCCCAGGTGCGGCCGAAACTGCGAGAGTCCCCCCAGTCGCGGTAGGAGCCACGAGCTGTGCACCGAGTACGGCCGGAGCCGCAAGAGGCCTCCCTGGATGCGGCAGGTGCCGCAAGTGGTGTACCAGGTGCGGCAAAGCCGCGAGGACTCCCTGGGTGCAGCAGGAGCTGCGAGCAGTATCTCGGGTGCGGCTAGGTACGGCCGAAGCTGCAAAGGTCCCTAGAACGCAGCAGGACCCACAAGAGGTGCCAGGTACGTGACTGAAGCTGCCAGGACTACACGTACATAAAGCGGGTTGAGAATAGGCCCGGGTGAAGCCTGATGAAGCAGCATGGGACCCCAAATTGCGGCATGAGATCCTGTTTACTGGAAGGGCTACAAGTGACAGTACTTCCTCTGTAAGGTGTTATTAAGCGAATCTGATTGCTATTGTCCCTGTGGAGCTGCAATTCCCTCCTTTGAATGCAGTAGAGCAAGGACTCTGTGCAAATATAGTAAGGAGTGTCTTTTTAATCTCCTCTAAGTGACCATGTGTACTCACTACACAATTTCACCTAAGTGGCCACTCGTACTCACTACACTGCTTACTAAGGCTCGGGTTGTGTATTAAAAACTTCAGTGTAAAGCTGGCCTTAAGTTAAGAGGATCGCCTAGCAGCAGGAGTAACCAGTGGCACTAATAACCAAGT